>NW_010115439.1:12066-25158 GCF_000699245.1 Pterocles gutturalis
GCCAGAGTGGAAGGGAAGTGGGCGGGGGGGGCGGAATTCAGATTTAGGGAGTAGAGAAACAGAGCCTTGGGAACAGAGATGCCAAGGAAAGGGACAGCTGTGGAAGTTTTTCCAAAGTAACACAGGGGAAGGGAGCTGCTTTCCCCAGGAAGAAACAGAGTCCCTTTCCCATCGTGCTGAAAGGACCTGTTCTACCCCCGAGGGCCAGCAGAGAGGCTACCAGATCAGAGTCCCAGCGAACGGCAATGCCGCGGGCAATGCCGCGGGTGGCAGAGGAGGGCAGGGTCAAACCCAAGCCCAGTACCGCAGTCTCACAGGTGCCACTCTGCACCCTCTTGTTCTCCTCCTGCTTCCATCCTGTCCCTGTTGCTGGGACAGGCGTGCAAAGGACCACAAGTGTCACAGTCCCTGGGGTCACACTAGAGCTCCGCTGTGTCCACACAGGGCTCATTTTGGCCAAGGAGGAGCAGATTTCCTAGGTTCAAAACTATTCCTTCCTATGCTGGGCAAGGAAGGAAGGAGGGGAACAGAGGATGAAGCCAGGGGGACAAGAGAGAAACCTGCCACAACTGCCCCCACACACACTGTGGGCTGCCAGCTCTCCATGCTGCTTTCCTGCTATCTATCCTCCCCTTCCCACAAGTAATAAATAAATAAGTTAGTGTAGTGTAGACCCCAACGCTCAGTTCACAGTGACAAAACGGAGGGGAAGAGCCCCTGCAACCACAGGGAAAGGGCTAAGCAGCAAATCTTCTTCCTGAGGGCAAGCCAGAGTATAGCATCCCTGTCCAAGGCTGGGGCACCTGGGCAGAGATCAGATCTCTTGCTGCATGGATGAGAAAGGGACGGGCACTGAGCAAGGGGACCAAGACGGCCATCACTGGGGGGGACATTAGTACCAAAAGGCTGGAGGTGGGAGGGCACCCTGGGGTCATTCCTAAGGTATGGACAGGGTGTGAAATAGGGACTCACTCCCTCTCCCTCTGCATGAGGAGTGTACCACAGTAGGAGAGCCAGGCTGCCCATGCTGGCTCTGCTCACAGCTTCCCTGCTAGCAACGTACCACGGTAAAGGTGGAGATTCAGAAGAACAAAGCCCCTGAGCCTTCAGCAAGAGCTGGGGGTACCTGGCCAGGGAGGAGGGACAGACAGGGTACAGTACCACAGGCAAGGACCAAACCAGAGCGCAGCATCTCGCTCCAGAGGACCCCTGTCCATCTTGCCCCTGCAGCTGGGCAGATGCCCGCTGGCTGCTCCCATCTCACTCTGCAAGGCACTTTCACTCCCTCTACCACGATTCAGGGGGCAGGGCTGCTCCCCAGAGAGGGTGGGTGAGGACAGTCTGAGCCACAGCACACAGCCTGGTCCACTTCCATCCAGAGTCATCTCCAGCTCCCAGAACTGCAGGGAAAGGAAAGGAAAGGAAAGGGGCACCTGACCAAGCCTCGTGCTGGGTATGAGGTGTCCCCTATGCGTCCACAGCGAGTTCAGCTCCTCTTCAGCATTCCCTTTTGCCTATGAGCTGGGATGCACCAGCCACTGCAGCCCAAGAGGCAAAGCTGGCATGCAGGAAGATGTCCAACCCAGCATACAGTCTTCAAGGTGCATCCATTGTGCAGGAGATAGAAGAGATGCTGGAAGATCCCCTCTTCGCCACCTCATTCACCACTGGCCACGGAGCCAGCCAGGCAAGAGTTAATAAATAACACCCAGCAGGTATGCTGCAGCACTTGCACAGGAGCATGCTGCCTTCTCAGGACTAGGGGACCAAAATGGGAAGCAGAGGTGTTTTTTGAGCATCTCCTTCCTCCAGCCTTGAGCAGCCAGGGGACAACAGGAGCAGCGTTAGTAAAGAGTTTGTGTTAAAAAAAAGTTCCTGGGATGGGAGGTGGTACATCTACAGGGAAGGACCCTGTCCCATGTGAGGGAGAGGGAGACCACAACAGTGGGCTGGAGGGAACCCGAGGTCTCATTTTGCAGCCTGAAATAGGAGCCCGTGTCCGGTGACCAGCCTCCGACAGCTGCTGCCAACTCTGTACTGTGGGGGTCTCTGTCTTCCCCCAACCCCCTCGCTTCCCAGCTGCCAGTCTCACGTCTGCTCTGCTGCAGCAACCGGCACTGCCGCCACCCCCTCCTCCTTGGCGGGGGGCTCCATGTAGATCGGTGTCACTGATGAGGGCTTCTTGGACCTGCAGGTGAGGAGGCTGGATGGGAGCAGGCAGCAGTGGTGGTCTCCCTCAGGACCCCAACTCCCTACAGCACTGCCTGCCTCCTTGGCATGATCTCCTTCCCACTGGGACATCCTCCAGCCCTGAGAACATATCCTGTCCCCTCTCCCACCACACTTATTCAGAAGGGGCGTAGTATGCCCCAGGATTGGGCTGGGACAGAAGTGTCCTTTGCCATGAGGATGAAGGCAGGGGGATTACCCAGGTTGCTGTGCCCCAGATACTCACGAGTAGGGGGAGGCAGGGACCCCCACCACAAGGAAGTGGTTCTTCTTGCGGAAGAGCCGCCACAGCCCCTTGTGGTTCCCACGGACGTCCAGGTCCCAGATGTGGAGGCACTGGGATGATGGGGAGGGAGGAAGTGGCATCAGAGTCTGGAGACAGACACTAAAGCCAGGTGTCCCCTGGCAAGGGAACGGCCATCACCCCAACCTTCACTGAGATACAGTAGAGAGGGGACAGCATCTTGATTGGGGCAGCATCCCTCCAACCACCATCAGTGAGAGATGAGGGGAAACCCACTCCCATTCCCACCTCAGGACAGGGGTTTGACCATCACCTCCAGGTGAGTGATGGAATCATCCAAACAAGCTCAGACCCTGGGCTCTCACAGGGGGAGGTCATAAGACTTATCTCCACTGAGCCAAGCATCTGCCCTGGATGACCCAGTGCCTTCTGCAAACACCAAAAGCTTAACTACCACCCAAGGGCAACAAGAATCCATTTGCTGAGCTGTGTCCAAGGCCATGGACAGACCCAAGAACAACAGCCAGATGTTTCCCAGCAATGCCGAGACGGGTGCAGGGGTCAGGATGGGCCACGTCAGGGGCCTCACCTTGGCAAGCTGAGTCCAGGTGGTGAAATCTGCTTCCTGCTCCATCTTGATGAACATGACGTAGACCTTGCCCTCGGTGTCAGGCACAAAGGAGTCCTCACAGGGGTTCTTGCTGTGGTCCAAGACCTCAGCCTCACTGTGGAAACAGAACAGGGAGTGAGAAGGGACCCCAACCCCTCCCTGTTCCCACTGCAGGGTACTTCAGACAGGCAAGTGGTGGCTGGGGCTGCCAGGGCCACCTCCACCCTCTCTTCTGTCCTGGTTGGTTCACCCAGTGTCCCCCGTGCTCTCCCAACCTCCCTGCAGGCACTTACCCCAGGAGACGATGAATTTCAGTCTCGTAGGCATCCTTCCTCAAGCTGTTGAAGGAGGAGAAAACACAGACATCAGGGCAGGGTTAGACTGTTTGATAAGCAGGGATCATCCCAAGATAATCCAAATTTAAGACTGCCCCAGTGTAATAGAAAAGGCAGGTGGGAGCCAATGAATGGAGAGCAGGGAGTGCCACATATCCTGGAGGATGTGGCAGCAAAAACATGACCCTTCAACACATCCACCAGGATCACAGGGTAGCTGAAACCAACCTCACAAAAACCACTGCAAGGATTCCCCAGCAGAGGCCAGTGTGCTGGAGATTATGGCTGTTCCAGAAGGAAGGGAGATGTCCCCACCACAGGGGGACAAGGGTCAGGTCAAGCAACTGTTTCATCCAGATCTCATTCTGACCAGCACTCACCTTTCCACATTTTTAAGCTGGACATTCGGTACTGTGTTGAACTTGTGCTTCTTGAAATAGGCTTCCTGGGAGCAAGAGAGAGAGAAGTGAAAGAAAATGGGGTTCACTCAGGAGTCAGCAGTACTCCGAGGTCACCTCAAGTATCCCCCCTACCTGGAAAGGAGGCCAAGCCACAGCTCAGCACCAGGACAGGGCTCGGGGGCTGAGGGAGGTCACTCACGTGAAAGTAGCCGTTCATGTTGAGCCCCACGATGCCGAAGTGGTAAGAACGCGAGATGTCGGGGATGATGCATTCCCGGCCCTTGCGCTGCTCTGGCATCCGCATCCACATGTCCCAGTCCCAGAGCTGGGGAGGGGAAACTGCCACTCACACCCAAGTCTGGGGACAGGATTTGGTAGTGTGGCTATCCAGGGACCCTTCTGGCTGCCCACACCAGCTCTAGCCCCTTTGGCCCCAGCCTGCCTGGGCTGTCCAGCCAGCTGTGTGGCTGGTTACGTGGCACTCAAGATACTGTCTGTCCCAAATCCATTCTGTTTGGGCATTGTTCCCAGTGGAAGCCCAGGAAGAGCCAGGGCCCCTCCAAAAGCTGTACCCACAGGGACTGGGTGATGATCAGGGACTGCTGGTGGGCAGGGACGGAGGTGCAGAGGACAAGACCCCTCTAGGGTACTCACCTTCTCAGGGGTTGGCCACTTTGGCTCCAGCTCGTCCTTGTACAGGCTCTTCCGGAGTACCCAGCCCAGGCCTGGCATGGTCTCCACGCGGTACAGGAGAGAGGGGTCCTCAGCTGTGTGCTCGTAGCCCTGTGATGTTATGGGGAGCATTCAGCACCCTGAATACACCCCTACCCTGCCAAAGGAGGAGGCATTCTGCTCCATGGGAACCTCCAGCACAGGGAGCAGCGGACAGCTACTAGGAAGCACATGGCAGGGACAGGATGATAATTTGCAGGGGCACTTCCAAACAGTCTGGGGCTGGGGACACAGACCCACCTAAGATGGTGGTGGGGCACACATCCTGCTTTACAGACAGAACTAGGATCCCAGCCTGACTTGGGAACAACAGCGGGCAGAGGCATCCCTACCCCACTGTCCTCCCTGACTCACCTGGTCATTCCAAGCTGAGATGCAGTACAGGCTGTCGTCCTCCTCCAGAAGGTGTATTGACTGGCTCAGAAAGCTGAGGAAAGAGTTGCCCGGTCCCTGGTCAAACATCCTTCCCCCAGGCAAACCAAGGCAAATTCTCCACAAAGGGACAAGCCACTCCTAACTGCAGGGACTGTTTAACCCATCTCTTGGGCTGAGATGTTGGTGTGAGATCAGGGGAGCAGCATCCAAACAAGCTAAGCTGCACCTCACCATGGGGAGGGGAAAATACGGTATCCTGCCCAAGTTTCTCCTCCTTAAGAAGAAACAGGAGCCCTGTTAGACACTGTCCCTGTCCTCTTGCTATGGGACAGCCCCAACCATGTGTGTACAGAATGGATCAGCAACCTCAAAAAGCAAATCAGGAAGAGATCCCAGACCCTCAAGTCACCCTGCACTGAGTGCCAGGACAGTGGATTCAAGACCTGACCTCTCTGCAGGCAGAGCTCAGTTATGGCTGGTGCCTGGTGACTGCTCAGCCTCAGACAGGTGAGCTACAGCATGGCAGGGATCTGGTCTCTCCTGAGCAGACAGAGAGCTCCCAGGAAATGCCCCACGCAAAGAGGAGCTCAGAGACCCACAGCTTTACCTGAAGAAATCAACAGAAATGTCAAGGTCTTCCTCTAGAACCACAGCAAATTTAGCATCCTGTAGGGCAAGGACAGATGTCAGAAAGATGGAGAGGAACTGGAACACCAAGCAGTGTCCCCTGCCTGTGCTGTTCCCTGCCCCACAGGAGAGCAGCTAGACAGGGCGCAGGCAGAGGTCTCACTCACCGGGAACAGGTTGAAGGTTGCAGTCAGACTGGCTTTGTAGTGCTACAAGAAGACAGATCATTGCCTGTGTCAGCATCAACCTCTGGACCACAGGGAGGGGCAGCCAGGTACAGATGCAGGGCTAAGCCTACCTCCCTCTAATGTCACCCCAGATCCCAGGATAAAACTCCCCCAGGATTTGGGAAAGGTCTCTCACCTGGGAAACTCTGGCATTTTTAATGCTGATGGGAGTGTGCTGGATTCCTGAGAGGCCGAACAGCTCAACGACATCCATTGGCTCCTAAAATGGGAAGGTACAAAGTTCGTCAAATGCATGGGTCTGGATACATTCTCCCCACCCTCTGGCAGTGTCAGCTCCCTGGGACAACATGAGTATGCCTGTGGGATCCCCTGCATGTGTCCTTTTCAGGGCAAGTGAGGCTCCAAACGGTGCTGTGCTGTAGACCCCACAGCAAGGAACTCAACAAACCCTCTTGGCCCTTCAGCCCTTCAGTATTGACATAAGTTTCTGTTAGCCCCGCTAGTTTGCAGACCTGAAGTTGTATCCAAGAACATTCAAGAGGCCCCAGATTCCCAGTTCCCCATGGTCTGTGCAGAAAGAAAACAGGTATAGCAAGGAACACCTACAAGCTGCTTAATGTCGAGACCACAATCAGTTTCATTTTCTCTCAGTTTCCAAGAAAGGGACCTCTCTGACCAAGCACATCCACACTGGGGTCAGAAGTAATTCATATTTGGGCTGAGGTAACTCTGCCCCAAGAAGACCCTACCAAGGCCTTCTCCATCCCCTTACTGTCCTTTCCACTGCCTAGCGACAAAAGAGAGGAGCAGCTCCCATTGCACCAGTTGTTCCCCCTTTCCCTGATATCCATCATGGCAGCACAAGCATACAGGCTGCCCCTTTGTAGCTGAGGGATGCTGTTCCAGTTGCCATGGCAATGGATGCTGCTATCTTTAACCAACTCTGATGTGCTGCAGTAAGAGCCTGCATAAACAAACCAGCTCCCCCAGCCCCACAACATGGCAGTGGTGGGAGATTTGCAATGGAACGAGCCTGCTCCCTCTCTATCACAAGGCAACCAGAAAATATCTCATGGGGTGCTGCAGAGACAAGGGCTAGAAAGCTCCTGAGACCTACTAAGACCTCACATGCCTGTTCCTGGTTACAGGGACCTCTGGGAGTGCTCTCACCTCGTAGTACCCATCGATGAAGACAGTGATCATCTGCGGATTGACGCCCTGAGCCGACAGCAAGGAGCGCAGCATCCTGCGGAGAGATTGAGGGGCCTAAGCACAGCACCAGAAGGCCTGGGTCACTCAGCAGAGGGGCACGGATCACTTGGGGTGGGGGAAAGGGTGCATGGTAAGGGAACAGGACCCACTACCCCTGGGCTTTTCCCCTTCCCATGGCCAAGGACCCCAGGATCTGACGGAGCAGGTCTGCCTGTGTTGCTCTCCAGGAGGAGTCTGGATTCTGACAGCAGGACAAAGGGGAAGGTCTCGGCCATGCGTGGTCTCATGGCACCAAGCAGTGAAGCTGTGTCCCCTGGAAGTGCTTACCTGTACAGGTAGTTGGGGCGGTTCCCTGCAATAACAGCTACAGGCACATCGAAGACTCTATTGTCTTTGAGCTGGAAGAGAAAACGCGTGTGAGTGGGGCTAGGAGAGGCCATGACACTGAGAGCAGGATCCAGGGAGTAGGGACAGGCCCTGCTATTAAACAGCAGAACAGCACAGTCCTAGCCCCTGGCTCAGGACCACACCAACCAACTCAGACTGCATCAGCACTGCTGGAGACCCTGCCAGCCTTCCCCCTTCACCCCACCTCAGACGCAGCTCCCAAATCCCAGCTTGCATCCACCTGGTCACCTTTGTCAAACCCTTCAGCACTGTGCCAAGGACAGCCCAAACACCATCACAGCTGCTTTGTCTCCAAATGTACAGGCTCTGCTGCTCACACTGATGTCGCTAAAGCCATGGTAACCTGGCAGCTCAGTGCAGATGTAGGGCAAGGGAACTCCCCTTCCCCAGCATGACCTTTACCAGGGACTAAGAGCTTGCTCAAGGGCAGGTTTCACCACTCGGCTGGTGCATAAGGACAGGGCTCTGCATCTGAGCCGCAAACACACCTGGTCCAGCCCAGCCCTCCCTCCGTACTCTGCCCCTGCACTCACAGGATCAGGGTTGAACTCAATGGGTGTGGGGTCTTTGCAGCTGCAGACGCTGCCATAACCTTCTACTTTGCTGCAGAACCTCTTCCGGCGGCGGAAGGGCCAATGGCACTCAGCATCTGGAGGCATCAAGGAGAAAAAAGACTGCTCATCCCCATGGCCTCATCTTGTGCGCTGCAGGCTGGTTGGCCACACAAATGGCTCTCCCTGGCCTCAGCCACCACCGAACCAGTCCTTTATTACTATGAACAAACAACACTTCCAGCTCCAGATATAACCACAGGAGCCATTCAGAAGCCATCCCTGCCACATGGCCTCTCTGAGCAGATATGGGCCATGTTCAAGGCAAACACTCAGAAAAGACTGGACCAGGCCTGGTTTAGAGAGGTGACAAATGGCCAGACCATGTCCCCACTTCCCCATCCTCATGCTCCTCAACAACCATGACTGGAATTGCCACGGAAGCAGGAAGAAAGGAAGCTGGCCCTATTTGAAAAGTTACCATCCTGATCTCCAACAGCCTTAAATCCATCCTGGAACGTTGTTAACAGACCCATGGCTTTGACTCAAAACCACAAAGAACAGCAAGCAGACATCTCCCAGATATACCTGGCACCGCAGAGCAGATCTTACTTCCTACCTTCCACAGATGTCAGATGAACTTCTGTCTTCAGCAGTACGGGGTCACCCCATGTCGAGAGGGCAGGTGACTTGGCATGCTTCTCCCCGTATACTTCCCCTGGAGCATGGACATAGGGTCAAGACTGTCTGGAAAGGCTCATTCCCGTTGTGTCAAGGCATGAACAGGGGCTGTAGCTCAGGGTGGCAGCTTGGCATCTTTTCCCACTGGCCTCTGGCGAGCTGCTGAAGGGACATGCTTTGCCTCCATCCCCACCCCCCCACCAGGAACAGAGTTGCTGCTCTCTCTGACATGTTCTCTGCTCATACAGTGTGTTGGGGATGGGCTGGGTTTGTCTTCACGTGGCTTCTCCCCAAAAAAAGAGCCACAAACCCTCTCCCAGCCTGTGCTAGACTCACCTCCCTTCTTCCCCACAAATGTCCACATGTCTCTCCAGCTCAGGAACGGTGCAACTTGGCTCCCCAGGCTTTTCAGTACATTCTTAGCTGTGTCCTTGAGGTGAAAGGAGCCTTCATCCTGGAACAAAACACAACCCTGCAGCTGAGGTCTGGCTCCTGATGCAGACAAGGAAAGTCTCCCATCAATACCAAAGAGGTACAGGGCCCACTCCTACCCTTGAACTAGCTGAGCCAGAAACCTTCAAGAGCAGGTTCCTAAGGTCTCTGGGCCACTAAACCTGCCAGGGAGGTCAGAGTAGTTGTGGACTCCTATTTCTTCGAGACCAAATTGTTCTCAAGCAGGGTCATGTGTTCTAACACTTCACACAGCTAAACCCAAAACCCTGAAGAAGCGCAGTGCTGCTCACACAGCAGCCCAGAGCCAGGAGAGTCCACAGTGGCCCCCCAAGCCTGGAACTAGGACACAGATGGTCACAGAATCACAGAATGCTTTGGGTTGGAAGGGACCTTTAAGATCATCTGGTTCCCACCCCTCTGCTGCGGGCAGGGACACCTTCCACTAGATCAGGTTGCTCAAAGCCTTATCCTTATATTTCTTCATGTCCACTCTCCACCTAACCTCTCGTTTATTGCTGCAGGCTCCAACACATCTGCTTTTTGCTCTCCTGCCTTGCTGGGCACACAGCAGTATCTGCAGTAACAAGGGGGACTGAGAGGACAACAGAGGTGGCCCAGCCACAGAGGCATAGCCCAGTGGGGATGTGACATTTACTGCTGGGACTGCCTGATGACACTCGGGAGGCAACTGCCCAGACAAGCTTTAGGGCACCCTGACTCAAGGTGACGACTTCTTTTGACATTAAAGTCACATACCTTAATGGTAAAGATGAGGATCCGGCCCCGGGCAACCATGTTGAGGAAAAGTACCATGGCTTCATCTTCATGCGGAGAATAGGTGTCAAAGACCCTCTTGGCCATCACATGACCCTGTTGGTATTCAAATGTCAGATGCATCTTAAATGCTATATGGCCAGGACACGCAGAATTATGTAAATCTGTCCTGGAAGCCTCAGTCCCCAACTAACATGATGAGTTATTTTTCTGGTATGCCAGGGAGTTAGCCCCCAGGCAAATTCAGCCCTTGGGCTTTCATACGCCACACTAAGTGCACTGATGTCCACGGGACAGCATTACCCAACCTCACAACTCCTCTCCTGCCTGCTCCCCAATGACAGCTGGGCAAGCGAAAGAGAAACACTGCAGGGACCCTCTGGGTGACCATTTCGTGCTCTGGGAACTACAGGCAAACAAGCATTTGGGGACTTGTCTCCTGGCTGCCCTTTGCACCCACCAGTTGAAGAGCAAGGACAAACACTGCCCAGTAAGGAAGACAAATGCAGACACACAGGGATGCTTTACCGTAGCCTGATTTAAGACAATGACATGGATCCCTCTTCCCTGCTCCCGAGCCTCATCTTCCAGGACCTGCAAGTGGAGAAGCGATGAGAACCAGACGCCAAGACCTCTTATTCACCACCCGTTCAGCACAGCAGAGCACCCAAATAAAGGGGCAAGACTCTCTCCTGCGATGTTTTGGCTTTGCTCATGGCAGTGATGGATGCCAGAGCAGAATACAACATGGGACAGCACCTCCACAGTCCTGTAGGCAGGACAGGGATCCGCTCCTGACCTTGCCAACCACCAAAGTGCTCCCATCACTCGCTGCTTGAAGCTTCACCCATTCAGCTCCATCCTCTGCTCACAGGGACACTCAGCATCTGTCACTTACCGTTGTCCCATCCACAGCCACATAGACCTTCGACCGGCTGGAGTACACCTCGACATCCAAGACCTTCTTGCTGTTGACAGGGTGCCTAGGGACCTCCACATTCAGCATCTCGTCATCTACGGAGGAGAAATGCCCAATCTCAACCAGCCGAGGCACCTCTGGCTTGTCCCTGCTCAGCCCTAGCCCAGTCCAACCTCCAGGGGGTCATGCCCACCAGGTACCCCAGCCCAGCAAGCCATGGGCCAGAATCTATGGGAACAGCAGGTAAGGGAAATCCAAAATGGCAACAGGTCTGGCCTCTCCTATCCCCACACAGACCTCTGCAGCCAAACATGCCGAGGCCTTGAGTAGGCAGGCCAGGAATGGGAACAGCCTTTTCTATTCATTTTTGTAAAACCCACATGCACAGACCTGTCTGTTGTGCTGTAGGTGGTCACACGTTTGCCCTGAATTAAAGTAAATTAAAGAATTTACCTCCCTCCTTCCAGTTTCCTTGCTTTCAAAAAAAAGCAAGATGCTGCCCCTCACCGTAGTCCTGTGCAGACTCCTCTTCCTCCTCGTACGCAGCTCTCCTGGTGTCCAATATCAGCTTGATGTTCACAATTACAGTCACAAGCAGGAAGAGGACAGCACCTGTCTGCAATGCAGGATGCTTTTTGTGTTACCAACTTATAAGTAACAACCCCAAGATCAGGCCACCTCCTTGGCTGAGGCTGCAGGGCACCCCAAGGAGATCTTGCAAGGGATCATAAGTATCTGTCATTTCCCTTTCCACTGCTTTCTTCCGGAGGAAGGCAAAGAGAAAGAAATACAGATGACCAAGTTTAAGGGTGAAGTGCTTTCATGAGCTGGAGACCACTGACTTCTTGATCCATGAGAACTAATACACTTCCAACATATCCCATATCTCTAGTTTACATATTTTCAACTCAATTTTCATCTGTGTTTTAAGCCACAGCAGTGCCATGAAGGAGTGAGATGACAGCAGAGAAACTCTAGCCCATTGCCCCCAGCACAATGAGCAACTCCTGCCTGAACAACCAGGCCTGTTCCCAAGCCCCGAGCACCCCAGGGGACGCAGGACCAAGCAGTCTCCTTCCCCAGGGAGCCCTTGTGAGCCTTCATCCTCCCAGGCATACGCAAAACCCTCCCCTGCTCCGTCTTGCAGAAACCAACTGCCAGATTTCACCAAGCTCTGCTCATCTCAGGAACAGTCCATTTTCTACAGGTCGCTGCCATGGGGCCAAACCTTCCCTGTTATGCCGCCAGACACCCCCCAGGACGCTGGCTCTGCTGAGGATTAAATGTTTTACAGCACAAGTGACCAGGCCCGCAGCTTTCCCAGACACCAGCTGCCTCTGGTGCAGGAGACCCTGTTACTCAGCCGTGTTTGCTCTGTCTACCTGTTGTGCCTTATACCAGGCTTGGTTTGCAAACCAAATGGGGCAGGGATAGTCTCCCACTGCAGGCAGAGCCCTGCGGCACCCAGCAAGTGTCTGGAGCCAGGAGAGGAAGAATTGGTCAGGTTTCTAGCTGAAAGCTTCACAGGGACACCTAGATAATTTTATCTCCTGCCACAGCCACCCAACAGGTCCCTTTGCAGCTGGAAGGAGCTGTTTGACATGACAGACCCTTCAACGCACGAGCTCAAAGCCACTGGAGGTAGCTTTTTGGGGGACAAGTTATGCTTCCCCAGCATGTTAGGTCACCCAGCACTTCCAGCAGACCCACCTCCACCCACGCAGCTGCTTCATAAGCTTGTAAACCCTAGCGATTATCCTCCCTAATCCGACACAGGCCTGCGGGTGACTCACCTGGCACAGCTTCCGCAGCGCACGCTGGTTCATCAGCTTGTACTTCCAGGCGAGGTACCAGCTCCGCTTCTTGTGGGGCTTGACGGCAGGGTTGGGTTTCCACTCGTCCATAGTCACCGGGGCTGGCACAGGAGCAGCCACAGGGAGCAGGGGTCAGGACGCGCTCTGCTCCGCTCTCGTGTCCATTGGGGCTCCCTGCCAGTATGGGATGGGTGCAGGGTGAGGGAGGCAAGTGCCTTTGAACCCCCTCCCCATCAGAGATAGGGCCTGGCACAAGCGGTGGCCATAAATGGCACTCACGTAGCACAAGCTGGAGCCCAACGGAGCCTCCCCGCCTGCCAGCACCCCCAGCCCCACAGCGAGCAACCCACAAGGCCAGGCTTTGCTGGAGGACTGTAAGCAGGGTGATGGGAAGCCCTTGAACCCAGGGGCCAGTGAGGACCCCTGCTCCAGGCCAACCCCTTCGCAAGGCTGCTGTGGTGTCGTGGGCCCACTCCCACCCTCTGGAAAATAAAAGTGGCCCAGAAGCACATGCCAGTGATAGGCCCCAGACCATCAGG
>NW_010115439.1:25209-25431 GCF_000699245.1 Pterocles gutturalis
ACCCTCCCCACGTGCCGCAGCAAGGCCGTGCACAGCACCATCCCCACTGACAGGGATGCAGCTTGCCTAGATGGGGAGACCAGAGCTGGGCCACAGCCCCGCTGCAGATCCCGGGGCAGAGGGGCTGCGCCCAGGGGAGGCCAGGCTGGGCCTGGGGTCTGGCTGGAGCACAGCCCTCCCCAGCGCGGCCAGGCAGGGCGGGGAGCACCGGTTATGGGGGGG
>NW_010115440.1:0-312 GCF_000699245.1 Pterocles gutturalis
AATGCAGGGGTGTGCAAGGTGTGCGTGCATGTGCTCTGTGTGTGTGTGCAACGTGGGTGCACATGCAATGCAGAGGTGTGCAAGGTGTGCATGCACGTGCTGCGTGTGTGTGCAATGTGTGTGCATTTGCAATGCAGGGGTGTGCAAGGGTGCTATGCATGCATGCACGTGCAGTGTGTGTGTCCAACGTGCATGCATATGCAATGCATGTGTGTGCAGCGTACGTGCATATGCAATGCCCGGGTGTGCAACCGTGTGATGCGCGCATGCACGTGCAGCGTGCGTGCAACATGTGCGTGCATCTGCAATGCA
>NW_010115441.1:0-112614 GCF_000699245.1 Pterocles gutturalis
TAACCACCCGCGAATATATATATATATATATTCATATACATCTATAATTGCAGGGAGAGCCGCCTCCCTCCCGATGGCGGCGACCCTGGGGGGCCTGTCCCTCCCCTTTCCCTGCGTGGGGAAGCGCAGCCGCGGCTCCATTTTGTGCGAGGCGGTCACGGGCAGCGCCGGGCTCCTCCGCCGTCCCCCGCCGTTGTGTTAAACCCTCATCTGTTGAATTAAAAGCGCCGCTGATGTGAGGCGGCCCCTCTAATGCAACGTGACAAATTGCACTTAGGCGGTACACGAACGAGAAGATGATTTATGGATTTTCACGACGGTCTGAGCAAATGAAGGTGACATGAATTATACATCCTAATATGCAGTATATCATTTTCTAATAACACTGGTTTAGTTCTAATGCCATACACTGCTCTCTTCGATAACGGGGTATTGATTAAATAAAAACTCTGAGGGCTGTCTTTAAACTGGACGCCTATCTTCGGCAGGCACCAGCTGAGGTTTATATATTTACTTCCCACTAAAGCAGAGGGCTATCATCGGACCCCTGACACCATGGCTTTTAGTTTTTCCATCTGTCATCATTTAATTTGGCAGTTGCTTTGCCAAATGAAGACTAATCTTTCGTATCTCTGCATTTCGCTCCATGCTGCGATTTAGAAACGTAAATAGATGACATCAGGTTTGTAAATCCACCATGCTGACAGGGATAGCACCTGGGTAAGTCAAACCTTTTCTCCCTGCCAAAATCCTCACACACCTCAAATGCAAAGGGCATTTTCTAGCAAGGAGAACATATAAATAATACTCCAGTGCAACCAGAACTTCCCTAGCATCTCCATTTACCAAATATCATGGATTTTGTTACAGAAAAAAACTTTGGCATTTAACTCATGGAAGCTGGGAGAGCAAACCAACGCAAAAGAACTGAGTGCATGTGCATAAGAGGGAGAGCTGTCTGATAAGGATGGGGCTCAGCCCCAGATTCAGCCTGCAATAGCACCCCAAGGCCAGGGCTTCCCCTCTCCCATCATCAAGTTCTTTCGCCCTTCATCACAGCATAGCAATGAAGTCATGCTGACATCAGCTATGAATATTCCCAATTATTTCAGTGGTTCCCAGACTAAAATATCACTCGACATTAAGGAGGACAAGCAAGACCTGCCCTTCTTCATGTCTTACTACCCAACTGAAGTATTTCCGTTGTTCAGTCGCAAAAGGAGTCATACAAGTAAGAAAATGGCCAAATGCTGTGTTTTGGATCAAACAATCACTTTCCCGACCTGGAAAATCATAGTTTCAGGTGTAGAAAGCTAATCTGCGTTGTTCAGTTGAGTCACCAGAAATTCTCTTCAGTTCTATTTCAGGTATCACTCTTAGTTTTAGCCTAAGGAACATCATGATTATGGCCTCTTTGCTGTCTTAAATAAAACATTGAGAATTGGCCTTCTCCCCCCACCCCCCCACACACACTTTCCCCCCAATCTCCTAGATTGTCATGACTTGGTTTAATTTTAATTGTCTAGGTTTAAAAAAAAAAGAAACCAACAACAAAATCCACCCAGGTTCTCCTTCGAGAGAATTAATAACAGCTCTCGGTGCAGGAAAGATTACTGGAATCGATGTGATTAGGATTGTAAATAAGAAGTAAAAGATGTCACCATTAGAAAGAAGCAGCTTTGCTAACAGGAAGATGCGCATGTTTTACTGACAGGGCCATAGGATGAAAATCCTACTTCAAACAGAAGTCGATACAGAACAATTTCAGAAATTAACTAAGAGGCCTGATTAAGGTTATTTGTGTCAGAGGGAAAGGTTCACTGCCACCCCTACCTCAATGCATTTCTTCCTTAATTGCCAATGAGGAGACAGAACAGGAAGGCTGGACCGTTTGGCTGAGCAATTAAAAAAGCCTGCCCTCGCGTTTGCCTGGGGAGCGCTCCTTGGGTCAGATCGATGTAGCAGCCACCAAAGTTCTTACAGAGGTCACCAGCGATCAAGACATTTTCTGGTGGCTTTTAAACAACCCTGGAGCCAAGCATCTGCCGCGGGGTTGCGAATGTAAGCAGAACTGGAGATAGGATGTTAATCATCATCCTCATGCTTAGGAGAGGACTCCTGGTGATAAAAACAACTCGTTGTATTTATGACCTCAGACAGCTGTTTTAATAAATGAAGATAAAGCATTACTTCATTCCATGCTCTGCACCGCACCAGTGATCAGATACGATGGAGCCTCTCCAGAAGTTGCTGGGAATCTTTCTGAACGAGAATTGCAGTGGATGCACTGCAGTCCAAAGCAGAATGACAGCGGATGCGTCCTATAGGGGTTTCTTAAGGCCAGCTTCTGCCTCCTTTCCTTTGCCCCACACATTCATACAGATTTCAGGGAGACCACCCAAGCATCAAGAGGCTTTTCGGTCTGAAACAGCAGATTGGTGCAGCCCATAGCTGTTATCTCACCTTGTCCAGCTTTCACACTGAGTCTAGCATAATATTTATGTCAAAAAAAAAAAAAAAAAAGCAGCCTGTCTTAATGACTTGTGTTTTTAGCTGATTCACATCTGCATTGAGATAGAGACAAGAAAACTCTTTTTTCCACAGTTAAGCTACCAACATTTTGTAGCAACCAAGCCTCTTTACAGGATCTAGATCGGAGCAGCCAAGGTCCTAGTCACCTCAAAACACTCTCAGTTCTGTTTGAGTGGCTTACACTAGCCAGCATACATTGGGCCTGATTCCTATAAGCTTACCTCATGCCCCATTGCTTTTAATCTATTAATTAGTGGCAGATCTGACAATCTTGAACTGATGTTTATTGCAGCACTGCAGATACATTATAAACCAATGGAAATGACTTCACATAAGGTGATCAGTCAAAAATACATATTCCTTTCGAATTCATCTGTTTACTTACAGAAGAGAGATGACATCTCTGTATCTAACTTACCTCACAGAAGATATTTCTTGACAAAATGCTTCTCAATGAGGCAAATTACTTGTCATTTAACAAGACTTTTCAGAAAGATAGTTTACTCCATAGATCGAAACCTGGTATTGCATTAGCTGAGAAGCAAAATATTATCACATTTATCAAGACAGGCATCATCAAGCCACTATTTTCTGTATCAATTTCTTTTTTTATGATATGACTCAATCAACTGCACCCATTTCTTTGAACTTCATCGAAATACAGCTGACCTGTATCTGAATTTAACAAGTGCTGCTAAGCTTGAATGATTACTAGAGCAAATGAGGACAGAACTGCAGTGGAAAACTCCAGTTGCTTGAGACTCTGTTAAGCTTCTTATACACTCAAAGCCATAGGTAGATGTAGTTACTCATGATAAACAAAATTGCTCTGTTGATTTTCTTTTCAACAGGAAGTTCAAGCCTTGAACTAAAGCATAGCTTGTTTTGAGGTTCAGCTTGAAAGCAGTAGTTAAAAACATAGAACTTTACTCTTATCCTTGTAATACTGTATGTGTAGTGCTTGGCAGAATAAATACACTCCCCCCACCCAGATTAGATATATAATCTCCAGCATAATTCAATCATCTGAGTCATCATACCAGCTACAGAGCAGATAACAATAGCACCAACTAGGAAGGGAAAGGAGAAAGGTGGGAAAAAAGGTGTTTGGATTGTGTAGTCACAAGAAGAAAGTGCACATCTGTGTTTTTGTAACTATTCTAGGTGGACCTGCTTTCACTACCAATAGTTAAGACTCCATTTTTCTATTTGAATCTTTGCATGACAAGACTCTACATTCTGGGGCTTACTTTTTCTCTTCAAATTGCAGCTGACCTGTGGTAGCTTTTCCTTGGGGTTACCCACCTCAATTTGAGTATTGAGGAAGTTCCCACTGGAAAGTAGTTTAGTCGTTTATGAGGCAATAACTGAGGAAAACACAATATTTTGTCTATGCTAAAAATATCACAACATTCAATTCAGAGATCTTACCACCTCCACATTTTGGAAGAGCAACTTTAGCAGATGGAGGTCTCTTTTTGCCATTCCCAGGAAGATGCACCAAAGTGGTAAATCCTTGAAAAGCCTCAGCTTACCCACTCTCAGAAATCTATGTTGGTCCCTGAAAAATCTGAATTAGATATCTCTTCTCAGAACTCCTCCTTAGTAACTGGACCACACAAAGAAACTGTGCAAGTTCATACGTTCCACACAATTGCTGTGGAAGATGAACAGCGTTTTTCTCAGAATAATGATTTCCATGGTTTTGCAGGCTGGATATAGATTCAAAGCACATATACCCTCATCTTCATGTACTTACTACTCCCACTGCTGGTAGGGAAACAGGAGAAAGCAGAAAAAAGAAAAGCATACATATAGAACAACACATAGAATGGCAGAAAAAGAAGGTCACAAGTACAAAAACAGAGAGAAATGACTAAAAGTGCAGGAAAGCAAATGGTAAGAGAGAAAAAAAAAAAAAAAGAAAAGGCATTTAGCCTTAAAAGCAAAAGCAATCAGACTGTAACCACATAGGTGACTACTACCCTACCAGACTTTTCAGCAGCTTCCTAAGTTCCTGCAGCCTAACAACAACGACAGAGGCTTACTCTTCTCCTTCCCCTTTTATCAGTGAGCTTTACATATGCATGTGCTATTACTAAATTCGGTGCAGCAGGAGTAGCGTGTGCCATAGATCTCAATGGCCCGCACTCTATTCATTATGCAAGTTGGGGCCTGGTGTTGCTACAATTAAAGTTTTTCAATTAAGAAATGAAAACAAAGGATTGTCTCTCTCCCCACAAGTCCGTGCTGAAGCGGGGCTCTCTGGAGGCCGTGCCAGCCCAGCAGCCACCGCCGCACGCAGCTGCGAGGTTGCTCTGATCAGCAGGATCTTGCGGCTGTGGGGGACAGAGATGATACGCCTCGCTCAGCAAAACTTGGGAAAAATTATTAACAAAGTATGTGGGTTGCATAATCAGACTTCAGAAACGTTTCGTTTGAACGTTATGTTCTTACTTCTAACGAGCCCATACATTGTGGTGATCTGTTACTAAAAGATGCCTCTCCAGTGCCCATCAGCCCTGCAATTTGTTCATTGGAACAAGGGACTGAAATGATACCAGGCTTTTATTCTGGGACAAGGTCTTTTCCAAGAAAGCTTTTGTTCTTTGATCAGTGTACAGCATGAGCAGCCCTGCTGATGTTGAATTGCAGCTGGTTAGTACCTGCAGGAGCTCAGCCTCCATACGGAAGGAAAAGCAAGCTCTGGCGGTCAAGTGTGTTGAATGCCATGTGCTGTTGCGTGTTAACGTATGGAACGTCCACCCCAGCTCCTCTGCTCTGAGAGGGGCTGTAACAGTACTGCTGAATGTATTTGACATAAATGGATGAATACTTGTGAAGCACTTGGCTATGATGAGAAGAGCTGAGGAGGTGATTACAGCTTTATAGGAAGCAGAGGGTTGGCATGATGTGCCCTAAGGGAGTCTGCAGTCACATGTGACCGTCTCCTAAGGTGCCCACACCAAGCCGTTGAACCACACCTGCTTCCTTTAATACTGGTGTTTGCTCATTTTGCAGGCTTTACTATGCAAATCTTTTTGAAGTAATGCATGCATACACAACCGTATACATATGCTTATATGTAATTACATGAACCTTGATGTTGAGCTTGGGAAGAACTGACAGTACTGCAAGGTGCGTGCGTGTGGGGAGCAAGGAACGCAGCTGCTATTGACTACAACGGTCGATACAAAACCGATCCTCTCTCTAAGTGAGAGGCAACGTCTTTTAATTCCATGCACTCCCAAGCTCTCAGGAGAGGCTGATCAACTCCACCACTCAAGATGGCAAAACGTGACCCCCATGACTGCCAGGGTCACCCCACCACAACGGAGCTCAGCACAGCGGCTGGATGGCCTTGGTGGCTGCTCCTCCCGGCTGCCAAGCACCAGCACAGGGCTCCGCAGGGAGGGAGAGCATCCTTTCCTGAGCAGCATCCTTTCCCGAGAAGCAGCCTTTCTGCACCCCTGCCGTGCTCAGTGTTCACAGAGAGCTGTGAGCTGCAGCACCTGCTGCTTCCAAGGGATGGTCCGGCAAATCCCACAGCTGTGGAAGGCAGCATCTGGATTGCAAAAAAAAAAAAAAAAAAAAAAGCAAAGCAATGTATTGCTCAGGCAAAAAGAGGAGCTATGCTTGTTACAAATAAAAAGTAGCGATGCAGCGTGCTGTTCTGGAGTAATCTGCTGCTGTGCCGTCAGGAGAGGAGTGTCTGTCTCCAGAAGGCAGAGAGCTGGCTTAAAGAAGTGATCAATTTAGCGGAGAAAAATATAACACGGGCACTGCAATAACTCTACGTGAGCTAAGCACGAAACTAAAGAGATTTGCAGGAAAAGGAGAGAAAAGGAAGACAGGAAGGACTCAAGTTGTGGGAAGTGTAAAATGGAAGAATGAGTCATGTAGCTGTGATTTAGGGTAGAGTGGGAAGATGGTAGAAATCTTGTAGGAAGGCTTGGATTTTCTTAGCTTTGAAAAGCATTCAAGAGTTGCTGGCTTTTAGTGATTCTCATAGATTTCCCTGTAATTAGGGGAAACTCCGTGAAAGGGAATTGTTGCTTCCTGTAAAAGGCAGAGTTAAGAGCAGAGTGGGAATATTTTGGAACAATTTGTCGCTATTACTGGTTGTGGCCCACTGTTGGCTTTAATCGGGAAAGCCTCCTCTGGAATAATGTCTTAGAAAGTTGCTGCAGCTCTCCCACAGTGCTGTAATGTTGGGCAGTAGGGATCCGGGGACCACTTGCATCCCTCAGTTTCCACCACTCAGTAGCTTCTAACAATCTGGAGGTAGCCAGAAAACTGGTTTATAATGTTCAGTTTGCTGGAAAGAAAGGATGTATGCTTTTGACCCTTTGCCACATTTTGCTCAGCACAGAAAGGAATAAAAGCACAATTAAGAAGGAAGAAATAGCCTTTATGGAATTACCAAAGTGCCAATAAATAGCTTCAGAAATGCAGTTCTTATTGTAGGCAAAGATAGAAAAAACAAATAATAGTCGTATACATTGATTTTGCAATGTGACTATAGGCTTACAGGGCAGTATTGAAGAATATTAACTGAAAATCCTTGACCAGAATTCATAAAATTATAGCATCATCAGAAGACCTTTATCTACAGAACTGTGTATATAAATCTGTAAGCTTTGATGCCCCTTTTTAGAATTTTCGGTTGTTAATAAATAACGACTTTGTGTTGTGGTCTCCGTGGGAAGAGTCAGGATAATATCTGATCGGTATGCTTATCTGAGAAATCACAACAAATGGGGCTAGAAAAAAATTATCTAACCATGTTTTTTTCCTGACAAAATTACCTTTCTGGGTGATAATTTGATTCTGAAAATTTCTAGAGGTGATTGCTGTAATAAAACAGTTTCCAGAGCTTATGTGTTTTTTAGAGAACAGCAAAAATTGCCATTTGATGTAGTACCGAAGTTAAAAGACTGAGGATTGTGCTCTTGCTTTGCTAGTGGTGGTGATTTGGAAGAACTGCTTTACTTTTCCATGCCTCAGTCTTTATATATGTATAATGGGCATAATATGATTTCTTCCCTGTGAAAAAAGTTAATTAGATCCATGAGTAAGAAGGTCCATACAGGAACTGGACTTCATTACTGTGTGTGAGTCTAGTCTGAGAAGGGCTTTCTGCCTACTGGAATGAGGCAAAAGTAGAAATGTCTGCTTTGGGCATCCTAACAGCAGAAGTTTGGGAACTTTTTGTAGGAACTTGGTATGGTTTGGCAGTATGAAAAGTGCAGTGTTAGAGCTTCCAGTGCTGCATCAAAAATGCTGTGGCCATGGCCGGAATACAGCCTGATGGAAATACGTTTGGCTTATTCAGATGTCTTCAAAATGTATAGATAAGTTAATTTTGTAATGCCAAGATTTACTATTTGTCCACTGTATGCTGGATCATAGGTAACATCTGTCTTGACTTGGAAGAAGTCATCAGATGTTCCATCTTGCTTGATTTGTCTAGTTTACTAGGATTGGGATTGTCTGATTGACTTGAGCCTGATCCAGCTTGTTCTTGCTGGATGGTCAGATAGCTTATATATGTTCTATCTACTTGTGTGTAGAAGATGCTAATCATATATTAGTAATCTCAAAAGCCTAGCATAAATGTATTAAAATACCTGTAAAATTACAACAGAGGCTTCCTCAGTACCATCTGGCTGCCAAATGTGACATTAGGCAATAATAGCTTTCGGTTTCTGAGAGTGGTAGAAAAAAATTTACAAACTGGTTTAACCTTTCTGGCTATAAGAGCATCGTAACTTTGGCATCTGTTCTAGTCCCATTTAAATCACTGGAGTTTTTGACACAGTTTTTTTTATCTGGGGTAAGATGAGATCCTACTTGTCCACACGGCTTCATTTGTCCTGCAAATCCACCTGTGTTTGTCAGCCAGTGGGCAAACATTCTTGTTGTTTGTTTGTTTTTCTCTTACAGGAACAATAGAAACTTACTTTCTCTGGCACTCACTGCAAAGAGTAGCAGCTTTGCCTGAAATTAGGAATGGTCGGTATCCAACCAGCATATGTTTTAGATAAATGTTTTGGAATCATGTTCCTTGTGTTTATCATTCGATGTTATATTCCTTTTTCGGTTTAGCTCTACAATATGTATACATGCACACATACAAGTGGAAGCAAAACTATCAGTTACAGAAGTCTGAACTTGCATTTAATGAACATGTGTAATTGTGAGGAAAAGCTCGTAGACAGTTGGGACATGGAAGAAATACAGAACCAGGACCCTGGAACCAGCAATATGGAGAGCATTTTCCAGAAAGAAAAAGTACATCTCACTGTCCCCCCAGTTTCTGACAAATGATTTTTGGTTCAGAATCAAACTGAGGGATAAAATAGCAGTTATTTTCCCTGAGAATAATGATACATTGTAGAACAGGGAACCAAACCTCTATGCCTTGTTGTATTTTCCTTTCGATTCCTCAGACCAAATGAATTGGATTATACTGTGGAGCAAAATGCTGGAAGTTTCCATTTTAAAATTAAAAATTATGTAAAGTAAATAGAAAGAAAGCACATGTTCCTTTTTATTGTATTTTTGTGGAGGTTATAACCAGAGTTGTTTTCTTACAGCTTTAAACTGAGTTGTTATAAGCAATTCTTATGGAGTCAGTATGGACCAGATCCAAAGTTGTTCAAGCAAATGGCAATTTCAGTGTTCTTTTGATCTGGCCCTTAATCTTCTAGAAAATGGTGAGCTTAATAGGACTATTGTGTATGTGGTGCTGACGGTGTGGGGAGTTGGCTTTTGTGCCTAAAGGAGAAGATGGAGATTTGCTGAGTGATTGTCTGTAAGTATTGTTTTACTTCATTGTCATTCTATTCCCTTTCCAGCTGTTTTTGCATATAAAAAGTTCAAGTAAATCCCCTTTAAAAGGTCTGTTTTTTGTGTTAAGGTACTTAAAGTTTAATGTCTTTGTGTCAAAGAGCTTTTCTGAAAGAAGATTTGTCCAGGCCTATCCTGTAATAAACATCTGGAAACTGCAGGGGTTGGCTGATGGTGGCTGTATAGCAAGAATACAGTTTAAATAGCTGGCTTTACATCAGGATTAATTTTGCCCCTTGGTTTGTTTTTTTTTGTTTTGTTTTAAATAATCTTCTCAATTCATGTATTTATTTTGTAATCTGAATATTTATGTCCTATTGTGGTTAAATGGTCTTAAAGAGTCTTCTGGTTTGCAGGTAGTACAAAATGCTCCATCCTGGATTGATGCAGGGACGGCTGTATGAAAGCAGATTACATCTCTGCATGGTATTCACCGATTAAGTGTTTGAAGAGCAAAGTTGCTCATCTTTAAAGACAGCTTCCTTTAGGACAAAATATATAGG
The DNA here is from genome assembly GCF_000699245.1 of Pterocles gutturalis. Lineage (NCBI taxonomy): Eukaryota > Metazoa > Chordata > Aves > Pterocliformes > Pteroclidae > Pterocles > Pterocles gutturalis. Next base: position 9,888 of record NW_010115441.1, read on the forward strand.
AAAATTAGTATTTCTACATTAGTCAAAAGCAAAAGCTGCCACAGAGGTAATAAGCATCATTTATATGTGGGCCAGAAGTTTAATGATAAAGAAGCAAAACAGAAAACTAGAGCTTTAGCCTATCTGATATAAACCAGAAGTGAAAACCCTTAAACAAGTTGGGGTGGGGAGGGAATTTAACATTTTTACAAAATGGAAAGGAAAAGACAGTGAGTAGTTTCAGTAGCAATAGTGGAGATGAGAAAGAATCGCAGAAAATATCATAAAATAATAAAGAAATTTATTTTTGCAAAGATCCCAGAGGGAAAATTAGGTAAGGAAAGTTCTAGCAAGAACAAGTAGAATATGAAGTGGTAATCCCCCTCCACTACATTTATAGTCCTGTGAATGAACAAGCCAAAACATGGTCCTTAGTTTGGATGTGGTGATGCTCTGTAATGACAGAGTCACTGTCAAAGTTCTGAGGTGACAGTAGGAGGGTTTAGAAAACAATTTTAAGTGTATGACTTAATTGGTAATTCTTGGAGAATTATTATCACTGACAGTCCAGGAACAGATTAATTGAGTGGACGTGCAGAAAGAAAGTTATCATCTCCCAAATTTAGCTGCACTTACCTAAAGTACAGCTTGACTCCCAGAGACAGAATGGGGCTGGGTCAGGCAGGGTGGCAGTCAGTGAGTGAGTCAGCCCTTGGGCAGAGGCGCAAATCTAGATTCAGTCCAGTGAGCGATGGAAACAGCCTTTCCATGTGCCACCAGTGCCTGCTGGGGCAACACCAAGAGAAGTTTGCCAGGAGCGCTGCACTGCTGGTAGTGCAGTGAGGATGATGCTGACTGAGGACCCGGAGGAAGCTGGTTCACCTCAGGACCTTGGCGTCTTTCAGAGTCACTCCCCTGCGATGATTCTCCACAGGCCTTCCAGCAAAAGGAAAATGTTTAATTACTTTGAGGGAGAAGGAGAAAAATAAAGATGTAAATGAGAAACGCATTTGGCTACAGGTGCTTGCAGGTGTTCGCGGTCAGTCCCTTTGTTCAAGAAGTCTTCAGCCCCATTTGGTTCTGAAGGAGGAAAAAATTTGCTTCGGAGATATTTAAAACTATTTTTGTTCTCAGTTATGTGGGAAGATAAACTGTGATACTTATGAAACTATTTCATTTTAATTGTGTATTTTAAAAGACGTCTAGTATTCAAGGATGATCTAGATTTAGTCCTGGAAAGTTTATTTTATTGTTCTGTGTATTTCACCTGTGGATCCAATCTTGAAAAAAGCAGATTACGAAGCTGCCAGCAAAGCTTCACTTTATTTCTCTGCTGTTACCTCATTTTTTTCTGAAGAGGCCTGCCTCAAGAGGCCACGCTTTCTAAGCCCATAGACTGTCTTGTATCTCAAACTGCTAATAAATGCCAACTAGTATTAATTACGGTGTTGGTGTGTGGTTCACGTTAAGAACAGCAGGATTTCTTTTAAAACTGGAGTGGCTGCAGGTTATTGCAGGTTACCCCAAGTGGGGGTCAGCCATAAATACACTTTCTCAGACCAGAACTGTGCAGACTTGTGCATTTTGAGGTTAATTAGCACTCGCATCATGCTGCTTCTAGCATTAAGTTTTAACAGAGAAGAATGCAGGGAAGAGCCGTTCATGGGCGTCATCTAAGTTTGGGTTGTGTCTACCCCGTGCAACCTGTGGGTTCATGCTTTTATCTGCATCCTGAGTCCATACTGAGAGAAGACTGCAGGAGACGTTAGCTCTGCCCTTCTCCCTTTCACCCAGTGTAATTCGGATGGGATTTTCAGCGTGCTTGAATGAGGTCATTGCTTCGAGCACCCGGGGAGCTGGGATCCTTTGTGTGTCCTTTCCCCCTTTCTGTTTTATTTCCATACACTTGACTCCCTCCTAATGAAAGAGACATTTTCTCTTTTTTCCTTCCCTCCTTCCTTCCCCCAAAATGTGATTCTGCCTTCATTTTATCATGTGTGGAAGTGATTTCAGAATGAGGTGGTTTGGATTTGTCTCTCTTTGCTGGCTTGACAGGCTGTATGGAGCCCATTTGTCCACCCAAACGCTTAAATTAAATGCCCGAGGTTAGCCGGTCAGGAGTATACCTTGAACCCGCTACCACAGACTTCATGTGCTAGACCAGACATAATATGTACCTCAGATTTGGTAACTTTAAGTATTTTAATTACTAGGATGCATGTTGCTAATGAAGGAATGTAGTAAAATTTATTTTTACTGTTACAGTATGTAGTATGGATTCAGTTTTGAAGTTGAAATGGGCATACATAGGGTCAAATTCTTCAGAGAATTCCATGTTTAAAATTGATTCGGCCATTTTTTTTCATTAATGGAAAAATTAAAATACATGTTTGAAACTGGCTGAAATGGAGTTTACTTGTGGTTTTCACAGTTTCTGCAATTATGTGAAATAGAAGAGCTCTGTTTAATTGACCATGCACAATGTCTTTGCATGTTGCTAATTTTAAAATCCAAGGCTTAATGTTGGAGTTAGAATTTGATTGAGATAAGTAGACAAATACAAATTTTTTATATACACTGCGTTTCTTACCCCTATGCTGCTGATGCTTAGATACCCTGTTTAATAATAGTTAATACATTGATACTGATTTTGTCCCTGCTGTGTTCATTATTAACCCCAGAAGGTAATGGAAGTCTTATTAGATTCAGTGCTGGATATTAATACTGTGCCTGACTATGGTATGAAAAAAATGAAGAAAGAGCCTGCAAACATTTGTAAGTTAATTGCCTGACTTGGAAACCGCTAATGTACGTGAGTAACACTTACTCATGCAGATTGTCTCAGTGAATACAAAATCCCTCCAATAGGTGGTTGCAGAATAAGGCCATAAATGGGAAACACCTTTATGGAAAGTCCAACAAAAGTTAATGGGAAAGCACCCACAAGGTACTATAGGAACATAATAAGTTTTCACAAACAGTAGTTTAAAGGCATATGTAATTACCTAAAGGTGCTGATCAATGTTTAAAAATAAAGAAGAACTGGAAGTTGAGCTTCATTAGCCTATATATTTTAAAACAATTAAATCTGGAGCAGCCATCAGCTCACAGTAGCTACTTCTGTTCTGTGTGAGAACCACAGCCACCATGTCCATGTTGCTTTACACCTGACACACCAGACTCAGTGGCTGAGTTACACATGCCCCCACATTGGTTTTTCATTTATTTTTGTGGCTCGCCAGCATTGTATCAGCATCAGTGGCTGGGCAGGCACTTGAGCCGTGGAGGAGCCTGGCACCCTGCTTTCACGTGGCAATCAATGCTGGGACAAACATTCATGGAGCCTCTCTTACGGCTAAGTGACCATGCTGTGGTGGCCCACCAGGCTTCCAGCTGTGTCTCGTGAACATGAACGGTGTAGCGATACCTAATGAAGACAACAACAAGCTCACAGCCAAACACAATTCCTGTCTCAGACAAGGTGGCTTTTTCTTTTTTTGGGCCACCAGACTGGAGGCAAGTGGTTATCACTCCTCTTCTGGGCCAGTTTATTTGTCTGCCTGTAGCCAGGTGCAAAGATGCTCTGCAAGTGGGATATGCACAGCTTGAATGTGTAAAGCAATTGTTTATTGATCACCACACATGACCCCAGCTGGGATTTAGTGAGCTGCTAGGGTGCTACCCTTGATACAGTGTCTCGGGGGGAGAGTTGGTATCAGTTGGAGGGGGAGGGCTTGATCTCTGGGACTTCCTAAAGCAAGTCCTTGGTATCACTGAGTTGCCATCTTTCACTAGCTCCTTCAGCACTAGTTACCTCATCTGATGGGTCTTCCTGGCCTGGCTAGATTTCCTGGTGTGTTTGATTTGTGTGTAGTGGTTTTTTTATTCTTGCTTTTGTTATTTTAAATTTTTCTAGGATTGCCCCAGCAGCTTGCTCCTCGTAGGTATCCTGCCCTGGTGTGGGTGGCCTGGGCTATGGATCAGTGGGAGGGTTGCCAGCCCTTGTAACTGGCTCAGAGGTTGCTTGCTCTCAGCCAAAATGGTCCTTGCTGCTGGCCACGGGAGCTGAGCAGAGGAGGAGGAGTAGAGAATAGACCTCTCTAAGGGTGAGCCCCAGGGCTGACTTGAGATGCTTGATAAACCTACAGAGCTATTGTGTGGAAAATGTGAATTTTGTTTCATTGAGTCTTTTTCTGTTTCCTTCTCCTTGCCTGGGCAGTGTCCCATGCAGGCTGGGGTGAGGTCAGATCCTTCGTGCCCCTGCTTGAGTGGGGTGCTGGTAGCATGCCTGGCTGCCACAGGTGGGACCTTGGCAGGCATACGGCCACCACACTGTGTCCTTCTGCTTGCAAGCGTGGGGCTGGGGGAGCGGGAAGGCAGGCGCTGTCTGCCCTGGTGCCTGGGGAGCTCTCACACTCTATAGGGCTGAGAGAGCCTGGAAATGAGATCCCTGTATTTCTTCTAGTTGATGATTTTGCTTGATCTATTTTTCTGGTTTTATCAGATGACCAAGCATCAGAAACTGTGGCAGAACTGGTGTACAGATACTTGTGGAGGTTGATGAGGATTTGGGGCTTGAGTGCCAGGGTGAGTGTACTGCCTGGGCACCTGGAACCAGGCCACAGCTCTGAGGGAGATCTTCTGGACACTGAGCAGCCAGAAAACCTCTTACTCAGCCTCTCCAGCCTTTAAAGTGTGGCCAAAGACTCAATCTTTTTCTTCAGTCGGAGCTGTGTTTATGCAATGGTTATAGACGTGGGAGATTAGACAGAGGTGAAACAACTAAGAGACAACAAATAGAAAGAGTAGAAAAGAATATTTTTGTGTTTGCTTACTATCGGTGTCACTTATTATTGCTGTTGGTAACTCATAGAGAAAATTCACTAGACAAATCATAATTATTTCACTATGAGGGTGGTGATGCAGTGGCCCAGGTTGCCCAGAGAAGCTGTGGATGCCCCATCCCTGGAGGGGTTCAAGGCCAGGCTGGGTGAGGCTTTGAGCAACCTGGGCTAGTGGGAGGTTTCCCTGCCCATGACAGGGGGTTGGAACTTGATCTTTAAGGTCCTTTCCAACCCAAACCATTCTATGACTCTATTACTATATTACTGTGTTTTGTGGATTTGAGGAATGAGCCTGTGGATGGAGTAAGGGGGCTAATCTACAAATAGCAGACTATCAGTGCTGGGCAGGAAGAACTCTTGAGTATTAATTGTGTAAATATAGTAGCAATCTGTACTTTTATCTAGATTGTATTATTGGAAATAACACACTGCTTTTAACATTATCTTCAGGGTTTTTGGAACTTTTGGGGAAAAAAACCTCTTTCCTGTCTTTGTAGTCTGGTCCTAGTATCACTTTTACTGATATCACATTAAACTTTCTCTGGTGGTGTGGAGATAGGCTATGTATAGCACAGGTTGCAGAATAAATTCTTTACTACCACAGGTAGGAGAGCACCTGTTTAGCCTGGAAGTTGTATATCTTGGTGTAGTTAAAGCCAAAGCTTATGACACCTGCAAATTACAGGTGCATTAATCAAAATATAATTAATGTTAGTTTGCCTTGCACCCAAATAAGAGCATGCTAAGATGATTAACAAAAAAGGGTATGAGAGCATTTTGTAGCAGTGATGGCATAGACACAACGTGTAAATGATATGACTACCAAAGGGGCAAAAAAGGTGAGTGTATTTGCACATAGGAAACATCCAAATAACAAAAAGTTGCAAGATAAATGTGCAGCGTCTTACCAAATGCACTGGGGTGATGGGCAAAACCGAGGTAAGTGTTATTGGAGGCAGATGAACCTGGCTTTAGAAATGTGGACGGGAAAGGAAGCAAACCCTGTATAATGTAGAAACCTTCAGGAAGAAGAAAGGCAGAGAAGAGAAGGCGAGCCTGTCTCAGCCCCAGCTTTCCTAGCTGAGGAGCTGGCAGTTGGGCCAGATCCCCTTCACCTCTGCAATGAAGAACCACCATCAGCTCTGTACTACTGCGTGCCCCTCAGCTGGCTTAGGAGACAGGTGTGAAAGTGACAGTTTTGCATGCAGCAAAAATGACTGAGAAGGTGCAAGGGCTAACTATTAGCATGTTGCTGCCAATGAGTGAGTTCAGTGTAACTTTGTTTTAAAGTTGAGAGCTGGCATGATTTGTGAGTCTTTTAAGCCTTCCCAGCATAGTGCACTCTAAATCCCTAAGCGATATATTGAGATAATATGTATTAATTTGCAGTGTAGAGTTGCTTTTCTTCTTGACAAAGTAAAGCTGCAGCTAGAAGGAGCAGAAGAAAGCTAGTGTGTTTGGAGGAAAGGAGGTGGTTGTGCTCTTCTGTTCTTTGAGGAAGAAAGCTGTATGACAATGACTATGATAGTTTTTTTTAGCTTGAACAAGGCTATAGAGAGGAATGAAAGTAAGAGAGGGGTTTGAGGACTGCCCCTTTAAGGGCAATGCTTCAGTGTTGTGGTTTAAAGCTCACACCTTCTCTGCTCTCACAAAGCTGAGGCAGGGCTTTAAAACGAACTGTATGTGTTTAGCTGGAAGTCAAAGGAAGGGTGAATTGCCAACAAACAAGGTGGACTACTTGGGAGAGGTGCCATTTACATAGCTCATAATGTTCATTACAATGCATCGTCCATGCTGGTGGAAATTAGTGGTGTAAGATGCTGATGCAACTGGTTTTGCTTTGCGTAGTGTTTCCCTTGTGACTATCAGCTGCTTGCTGGGGAGCAGCGAGTCTCAGGCCTGGGTGTATAAAATGTTGGATTAAGCTTTGGAAAGGTGGTTGCTCACAGATTGTTCTGTTTTCAAACAGTTAATTTATAACTGGGATGCTTATGTTAATGGCTGTTATCTTTTCATGTCAAGTGACTGAATAATTGTCCAGGAAGGTTCTGTGATAGTGTAGAGGGAAGCTTTGTGCAACAAAAATGCAGGCATCTTTTATCTCCTTTAAAGATATGATCACATTTTAAAAAAAAGTCTGTTACAAATAGAATATGGAGCAGTAACCCTTGCTCCTCAATGTAGGCAGTAATCTAATTTGAGCTGTAAAAGCTGACTTCTTGAGCATTTGGTGAAACTTCTAATCCTTCTGGAGAAATAATTGTGTGTTAATTAAGAGCCAGAATTCCATGAGGCTTATTAGCTGTCTAGCTGGATCTGAGAAGCAGAAGGTTGAACAGAGTTGAACTAAAATTTAGAACTGTTAATTAGTCTCTCTTCTTCCTGGTCTCCTTTCTATTTTCTTGTTTTTGGTTTGTGTTGCACACTTTGAATGACCCGTGAGAAACTACTGTGCTTCTGACATGATAGCTCCCAATTGTAAATGCTGTACTTTAGTAGCTGTGAATGAATAAAGCTTTAAAAGAGCTTGGCTTCACTTAGCTACAGGCTAGCTTGTTATGGAAGAAGAAATGACAGAAAGTGGAAAAAGCAGGCTGGCTAATCTTGTTAAATTGGCTGAATAATGTTGCATTCAAGAATCGTGAACTCCATGCTGGAACGCACGGATGCTTTAATAAACTTCAGATGACCTGTCTTAGTTTAGTGCTTTTTACAGGGTTCAGAAAATGTTTGATTGGCATATGGAAACCTAAACACAAAACGGTCTTCCTTATAGACCTCCATTTTGATAGGTATGAATATGGGAATTTGGGAACATACGAAGGTTGTACTTCACTGATGCATGCCTGGGCAAGATTGGGGAGGGGAAATTAGCCCCTGAAACTTGTTTTAGTGTCTTTGAAAGTTTGTTAAACAGCGCACCTAGAGATGTGAACTGTTTCCTGAGTTTTTTACTTGGATATTATGATGAAGTTTACTTTTTGGAGGGGAGGGGCGATGAGGATGCTAGCATGCAGTACAAAACTCCCTGGGATTCTGGTATGATGTGAGGCGAGCTGAGCAAAACGGCTGCTATTTCAGCTCAACAGCTCCGGTACCCCCCAGTGAAATCATTGTGAGCCTGCTGAGTAGCAATGGTTTAAGGGTCTATTGTAAAAGACACAAGAATTCTAGTCATTAATTAGACTTGTCAGAGTCTGCTTTGTATTTGCAACAAGGAATACCATTTCATTCCAGGGGTGTAGTTAAGCCCTTAAGCTAATTTGACTTCCGGGCTCCGGTCCTCTTATATTTAATGCCTCACCCTTAGTTGTTTTGTTGTTCTAATGACTGAAATGTTTATGTTTTCCTTTCAGTTTATAGTATGTCCCAACTAAGACATTTGCATTATTATAAATGCATTTGCCTAATACAGATGCCCTGGAAAACAGAATATGCATCAGGATGACTAATGGTAGTAATTTAACTGGTTTCACACCAACATGGTGTGCCTGTGTTTTCAGTTCACTACTTTACTTTGTCAGAGGCAGGGAGAGGGCCAAGAGGGAAAGGGAAGTGGACCAAGTGTGGTGTACATAACTCTTGAATTATAAGTGGAAAAACTACTTGGATCTGTAAAAATGTCCTAATTGTACAGTTGTGTAATAGGACTATTGTACTTCTGCAGTCTTATTGTTCCAAGCATTTTGGGGTGATGGACTTCTTATCCTCTGTATTTTTAGTAATTTTCTTGCTCTTAAAAGGCAGATTTACTTTTTATTAAGGGTAGCCTAAGTAAAACTTGAGGGGCTAAATTTGAGGAGCAGCTGAAACAATAGGGTGCCTGATCTTAATTGTGAGAGTCTAGGTATGCATGAATAAGAATCCCAAAAGCTGTTACAGTGTGTGTTTATTGTGTGATTCTTTTGGCAGTGGTTGAATGATTCCAATACTAAATCTCGGGTTGGTTTCTTGTTACTACACTAGCTTTTCTGTCAAGTATACTGAACAGCATTCTGATCTGACAGCCACTTGGCAAGAGTTGCTTGCTTGGAATTATACGAAATACTTCTAATTTCATTTTAAGTTAAAGGATTGGTTTTTTTGAAGGGTTGTTCTCAGCCATACACAGATAAGGCTCTAAACTGCACAGTTTTGGACAACTAAATCCTCTTGACTTCGACAGAGGAACAAAACTACCTTTTAAAAATATTAGTGGATTTAGAATTCTGGTTGTCTTTAAGTGACTGTGACTTGGAGATCACACTGCCTGTATGGGAAGAGCTCAAATCTTAAGGCAGCTTTCCTAACCCTGTTTGCTTGAGGAACATCTCTGTGTTTGTGTCCTGTTGCTTACTTTGTTGGATCTTTTTTTACTAACTTACTGTTCTGATTTACCCTCCAAGACACTGATGTTGAACTTGCTGACACTAGTTAACCTCTTGATCTGTAGACTCCTTCTGCGCTGTTGGAGTGTCCTGGATGTAGTTTATTCCCATTTCTCAGTTATAGACTCCTTTATCCATAACGTAACTGCAAGCAATTGTCCTCACTGCATTGGTTCCAGACAACACGTGTGGGGGATACATAGGCTGACAAAAACACTCTTAAGATTATAGCAGTGTCAAAACATAAAGCTGCATTTAATGTTTTGAAGAAATACCCTTTATAGGGGTAGCAGTTATGGTGTACACTAGATCCTGGCAGGAAGCAGCTGGTTACTTTAAAAGTTGACAAAAAAATATTATTTTAACAAGGAAGGGGGGGAAAAAAATTCCTCCTTCTGAGAAATATACTAAGAACATGAGTATATGGTATTATAGAGCACCATTTAGAATACTTAGCTACCAGAACATAACAGAAGATATGTGCCTGCCTTGTAGGAGATACACAAATAAAGACCTAAATTACGTAAAGCTATATTGTAAAAGCTCTGGGATAACCTGGAAAAAGACAAAGTAGGTAAGTGTTCCTTTGTTCTTCTGTTATCTTACAGTCCTCTGTGTTGCATTGTGGCAGCACTCCTTGGTGATAGCTGGTGGACTTTGTGGAGAGCTGTAGAAAACCATAGGCATCTACATAGATGAAGATGCTGCTTCTATAAACAACTCTATATCCCAGGTTCAGCTTCATTCAGTGGTCTGGGAGGAACTAGATGAAAAGGATGCTATAAAACCAAACTCTGTTTGTTTCTTGAACTTACAGTGGGCAGAGGAACACAAGGCTTGTTCTCCATACCTGGCGTAGCCCCTTTTTCTGCCACAGTTAATTAAAAGTGTACCTTCAAAGAAAGTATTAATGCAAGAATCTAGACCAGCTGTGAGCATCCTATTCAAAACCATACCAAAGACACTGTGACCTTATTTTCCCAGTCTTGGTGTGTTATTAATGTGCTTGGGGTTGTACCCTGTAATTCTCTGTGTTCAAGCAAGCTGATTTGCCAGGAAAGATTCAGAAATTCAAAGGCATCCTTTTAGGATGTAAGGTAAGGACTGAGTCTATCTGTTTTTTGGGCAGAAATGGGGAATACTTGAAGTGTTACAAGATGGCTTTTAAGTCTGTATTGCAGTAGTACCAAATAAGAAACACATGTAGATCTGAAGTGATGGCATCAGCTTTCTCGGTGTGGGACAAAACAATGGTGGGCCCCTCTCTGTCATCCAGGGAGTATTTTAGAGGTGAAATCTCTGTGCCAAAGGAGGGACATTAGCACATGGAAGGACCCCTTTGTGTGTAGCTCTGCAGGGTATAATCCAAATTGTAAATCCTCCTCCTGAAAAGAAAGTGGACAAATCATTACAGGTTTGTGGTATTAGGAATAAATGAACCTATGTGACCTACCCTTCTTTTCTTTAACTCTTGCAAGCTGAAGTGAATTATAAAGCCAGAAATCCAGTTAAGCTGTTTGCTTTCTAATGGTTAAATGGCTTAAAGGCTTCAGAAAAAACAGGAATTTGCTAAGTGCAAGTCACTAGAGTTTTATACTGTAGTTGAAAAATGCTATATCTGCATCTAAGTTCAGATCAGATCTGACAGATGGGTTTAGCCTTTGTGCCTTAATGCTACTGCATATGTATGTGTATATAATATTCAAAATATGCATTCAATGGAAATTGAATTTGAGTCTGTATCTGCATTAAAATCAGGGATTCATGAGTGATAAATTGTTCACCTTTCTTTCCTGACCTAGGAGATGAACACAAGAAAGCCAGTGATGATATGTTGTCAAGGTAAAATGACATTGTTTAGAAAAGGGGAATATTTGGAGTTCCTGTTTCACTGAATAACATCGCTGGAATGTTCACCCCGTCAGGCAGCTCTGGAAAACAAGCTTTCAGAAGGTCACCAGCTCGAGCTTGTAACCTTGCTGCTGTTTGTCTGGTAGGATCTCTCTTCATCATAAACCTGACTGCGTTTATTAGGAGTGCAATGAAGAGGGTCTGAAGAGAATATTAAAATAGCTGCTTTTGAGCCAGGAAGAAAATGTTTGTTTCTTCGAGTAGTGGGGCCCATGGAGCTGTTGAAATAAAAGGTCATTTTCAGACTGTGAAACTAAACAGGATATTCTTGTGAAAGAAAAGAGAGGAGGTGTGAAGGGGGGAAAAGATGAACATTGTCTCTGTTACTCACACAAAGAATCAAAATGTTTACGTGTTCACTTTTTAAAATGTTTATTTTTTTTTACACTTACAGTGACTAAATACTGTGTTCAAGTGGTTCTTTAGATAGATGTAGGGGTATTTTTAGATGCAGTGAGGTTGGAGAAAGAGGCAGGATAAATGTAAATACTTTTGTTTTATCTGTCAAGCTGATAGGGAGTTCACTAAGGCTATTTTTGACTGTGAGGGACTTTTTGAATTGAGGAAGATAAGGCACCCCACTTGCACTCACTTCTAGGACTGGGACTTAAAATTGCAGTGGAGAAAACAGATATAACTGTGCCCAATTTACTTTAATAGGGCTCTGAAGTTGCAGAAGTCTGGTCTTGTGCTGTCAGTGGCAGGAAAGGACTCTCAAAGACATTCTTTTGAAACTATGAAGTTGCCATGGAGGAAATAAAGGTTGTGTTCTTTTTTAAATTTACTTATCTGCTCACATGTATTTGTGTATTTCTAAGTGTGTAGGAAAAGAAGTCAAGCTAAGAGTTCTAGATTATAAATTGATACCTTTAAAGGGAGGGAAAACAAATGTCCTTGCTTATCCCCATATGATGGTATATTATCTGACGGAAGCAACCACACTTCTGAAGAGAACATCTCACACATGTATTTATTCTCCTAGAAAACCTTTGAGACCTCATTTCATATGATCTGCTTTTGAGCAGTGAGCAAGGGGGGAAACCTGCCAGGAAACTAAACCAAAGCAATTTTTTTTTCCTCACATCTGCACTAAACTTGATCCCAATTTAAAGTTCAGCAAGAAGAGAATGATCAAGTGCTGTTCTTGTACATATCACTCCTTTTTTTTTCAGACAACGACCACTTGGGCCTGTTTGGCAAGTTTTCTGGTTTGAAGCTGTTTGTGGTTTTGGGGGTGGCTTTTTTTTTTCCTTCTCCCCAAAGGTGTTAACATAAAGTTAGTGAAATTTGGGAGTTAGGTACTTGGTTCTTCCTCTGAGAAATTTAGTGTCATGCAGTGTAGGGGGGTGTCTTGACATCTGCTGCTGTTGATACATTCAGATCCAAAAAAACATGGACACACACCAACAGTTAGACTGTTGGTTTCATTGCATTAATAGCACCTGGAGGAAAAAAACAGTGAAGTCAAGATGCTTGCTAGCTGAATCACTTCACTTGTACATTTCTTCATCTGCAGGTGAACAACCTGCCAATGCTTATATGTGTTTCCTGGACTTAATTTCACTAGATGCATTGATACTCTTGGAAGGTGGTATACCAAGGACCTTGTTGTCTTGAAGCAGTTTACCTTTATGCTTGAGTTGGGTTTTGTGTTGGTAAATGTGATTGCTTTGAGTGAGAGAGGCAACGCTCTAGTTGCACGAGTGATGCTGGGTGGGCTCTGAAGGTGCTTCCTCTGCTTCCATGGATATGGGTCGTGGAATTAGGCAGTCTCATGTGGAATTAGGCAGTCTCACCCATGCTTCATGGAAGATCATCAGCAAGCTTCAATTTTTTCTTTGAAATGTAAATGATCAGTGTCTCAACCACTTGAATACAAAATCCATCAGATTGGAGTGAGTGTAATGCTGGATTCTCTTTAACCTGTCTTCTGAAGAGTGTTGTTTTGTTTTATTTTTCTACCATCTACTACTCCTTTTTATGCTGTATCTTGATTTATCCTTTCTAAACTTGTCAGTGAAACCTGACAGCCCTGAAAAAGCTTTTGTATGTTAGTGGGTTTTTGTGGGCACATTAGACATAAAGGTCACTCAAATACAGATTTGCTGTTCTGCATTTGAGTTTTATGCTGTGCTGGTTCCAGATTTTTATGTAAATGGTGTTAGCATAGTATATTTATTACCAGTGGAAAGACAGTGCAATCAATTTAAAAAAGCAAATGGTGCTATACTAGATCACACACTTTCCTGGCTAAAAATAGCAAGTCAAATGCTGTGAGTTGCTGAATGCTTTCAATCCTCACTCTAAGGTAGAATTTCAAATTAGGGGTGTTTCCTATTATTATGCCCCTGGTCTAACAAACTTGTTAAATATATCTTTGAGTTTATTGTTATATGGTAAGACAGTTAAATTGCAGCCCTCCCTGGAAACATTGAATATTTCTGAAATTGGCAACATATTTTAGAAAATAATTGTAAGGTCATATCACAGGAGCTGTTTTCCTTTTTCCCCCCCAGAACTGTGTGTTTGTAACACCTGCTGAAAGAAATGGGATCTGGAGGTCCCTAATAGCTTTTAAACTCTAATCTTCTGGTATGTAAGAGAACCAGCTGACTAATCTAAAGACATTCTAGAAAAATAATGCTTTTATTTTCTTGTGTATTAGCAGCAACCTTTATAGAGGTTGCATACATACTTTCTCTTAAAGGTTATTGTGCTGATTTAATTTCTAGATTATTTTCCTCATGCTATAAACATACATAATCCTATTTGTTTTATTCTAAAAATACTGAAGTACTAATCACAGTATAAAAAGTGGAAAAATATATTACTTTCATTCGGCTTCATTCTGCATGCTAAGTCAAATGCTAATGGCAATGCATTCCAACAGTTTCCCATGCCAGTTTTACTTGGCTGTATACTACTAATAGGAAAAGACAGCAGAAGCAGGCCTGGTATTGCCTTGGAAGTAAAAGGACTGTAGGTACTTGTGAGAGAGAGATTGCTTATGCTCATCTTTTTTTTTTTTTTTCCTTAATTAAGGCTATTTTTTTCTTTTTTCAGGCCTTCCTTTTTAAAATGTGCTGTGTTATCAGTAAGAGGAATCTTAATTGAGTATTCTTTTTTCTGCCTGGATAACTTTTAGCATGCCATAGTCCTGGCTATACTGTTCTGGAGGCTGTTCTGACCCAAAGTCTTAACTGAAATAATTTCCTTACGCAAGACAAAATATCCTTCATATGTGCCATAGTTGTCCTTTGATTTGTCTATACCTTACTCTTGCTAGTGGAATATTTTTCTCTCCTTCTGTCACTTTCATGAATTTATGTGAACTTACAGCCTCTGAAATATATCTTGAATTTTTTTAATAGTCTGTGAAGACCTGATTTTCTGTAGACTGAGCTTGCAAGCTCATGAAATGACTGCAGAGGTCTGGACACAGGTCTCTCTTGTTTGGCCTCCATACCCCATCCTGGGTCACTTGCTGTCACTTGCTCTGGTACAGCTTTTTTGGAATTGGGTTTAACTTACCCACATATATTGTGTGGTGATTGGAAACTCCGTTATGCAAGGTTATGGGTTTACACCTGCACAGTTACCAAAGAATAGCTAGCAAATAAGTTGTTTCCTGCTGCTACTCCCCATGTTCCCTTCAGCCTGGGGGCCTTCCAAAAGTTAAGCAAGATCTTGAACCTTCAGAATTAACCGTGTTCTTTAGAGGCTGGTAACTTTTGGATTACAGCTGTGTTTGAAATTCTGATTTTTCCCAGCCATAACTGAAGGAAAAGCTTTTGGATCTCATGGAAGCATTGCTTACACTACTGTGATTTTGATAGAGTACAGACACCTTCCTTCCTCTTTTCTGATCTTCATATTCAGTAACATCTCTGCACGAAACTCATGCCCTGTCTCTTGCTTATCTTCTGTTCACATATTAGTCTGAAACTTGTTTAACAATTCTGAGAGAAAACAGTGAAGGAAAGCAAAGCATAGCATTATGGTGTTTGTGGTGGCAAACCCAAATCCTTGAGCGTATTCACATGTAGAAGACTTAGTCCCATTTCCATCTGATGTTAGTGTTTTGTTTTTTCCTAAATTTGATAGTGTATTTCTTCTGAGAAGAACAGAAATAGTACTAAGATTGGGCATTTAATTGGCAAAGTTAGTTTGGAATGAGCATCTTGTTTAAAATACCAGCAAGCATTACAATAGCAAAATTGGGATGGGCACTCTGATGGTACCAGTTAAACAAAATATTGTTTTCCTTTTTAAAAAAAAAAAACCCAGCATGATGGCGTCTGCTATTGATTTGTAGACTGGTGCCAGACATGATTACCGCTAAAATATAGTCCATGTAAAAATCAATGCAGGCATACTATAGTACATTAATTACTGTATGGTTTTTGTTTCCCAACTAGGTACTTATGGATTCCATGTTAGGTCTGCAAATGCTAAAAGTTTAAAGAGCTGTTGCTCTATAATCTGGTATACAGTATTAGTGTAGATGTGGAACTGGTTTGCTGATAAACTTCCAACTTTATGGCAAGTTATGCTTTAATAGTTGATTCCCAGTTTTTGAAATTATTCAGCTTCTTCAAAGACTAAAATGTGTCCTAGAAAATAATCACTACAGGATTAGATGAGTAAGTGGAATGTGCCTGAAATGAGGAGCTACTCAGAATTTTCAGTAACAAAATTCTTTGTACGTGGGCTTTGCTTTCTCTCTATCCATACTTTATTGTTAACACCACCAGAAAGGATTAGACAGATACACAATTTACCATTTTTGGTTTTAAGTGAATGACCTTCTATTACAGAGTTCCTTTTGGAGAAACCATCCTGCATTAAGGCTTCTTTTTATATGTAAACGTAATATTTTTTTGAAGCACTTAATACTGCTTCAAATGGGTGTATAATGCAGCTCATGAATGTACACAAACAAACTGAAAATATGTATTACAGAAACAAAATCCCTTGCTCTCCTGTAAATAGCTGCCCTCTCAAGAACTAAAAATTTATTGCTTAGGATTACAGCTGGAGTTAAAACAACTAATCAAAAACATTTCCCTTTTTCTAAAAGAGCTGTAGATGAAGGCGATTTTGACTTGGAAATAATTGCAGTTTAAGAACCCTCTGCTGCACAGTCTCTAAACCTGATGTGTTTAACCTTGCTGAGCACTCTTTTTCTGACTTGAATACCTTGAAGCTCAGCTTCTACATCTTAAACTTGTTTGGCCTAATTAGTTGAGCACCTAGCTTCCTCTCACACTTTACTGATATGAAAATGGCTTGAATGATGCAGTAAGCAGTGTATAATGTTCTTTGCATGCACTGATTCTTCATGAACTAGATATAGGAAATGTTTTGGGAAACCTTCCTAAAGTTATTGATCAAGCCTTTAGCAAGTTACGTTGTTTTTCATACTAAGTTTAGAAAGAAGAGATACAGTTTCTAATTGGGAGGACTGGCCTAAATTACACTAAGACGGAGGTACTGAATATGTGATTCATCAACATGTTATAGTGAAAGGCTGAAAACAGAGTACTGTGATAGTGGACCCTGCCCTTAATGTGTAAGCATATTAACTGGAAAGTATGCCCAAACGTGTTAATATAGGTACGCATTTTTCCATGAATATTCATTATAGCTACTACCTTAATTCAGGCAAAGCCTAATTTGGAGGTATAGCTTTCTAGAGAAATAGCTCTGAGGGTATAGGCCAGGGAGTTATTTGAGATAAGATAGAAAAGGTAAATGCTGCTCACCTTAGAGGTTGTGGAGGAAGATTCAACATAAACATTATCTGGACTTTCTGTATAAAACTTATACTGCCCTATGGCAAATTCCACATGTCTCTGAGCAGCTCTCAGTACTCTGTATGTGATATCTACAGTATAAGCATTGTATCTTGCAACTTGCCTGAGAAGGAAGAAAAGGATAAGATAGCAAGGCTTAGTGTGCTCCTCTGCTTGTGTCAAGAGAGGATATCATCTCATTTAAAGAGACGCAGAGCACCACAGATGCTCATCTGAACTAATTCCTTGGTGGAGAGATCTACCAGGTCCCATATGTATGGTAAGAAAATCCTAAATTGGTGGTGCTCTGAATTCTGGTAATACGTGCAGTATGACATAAACATTGACAAAACCCTTCATGCTGTTGAAATCTTTAGCTGTTTAAGGCTCTTTTTCCTCTAGAGATACCCATACTTCTGTATATGTTCTCTCAAAGTCAGCGGCATGCTCAGTAGTGCCTTTGGTGCAAGCAACTTGTATCTTCCACCGAAAAAAGTTCTCTGTCCTGACAGATCTTAGTGTTCAGGACTGATTTCATGGCTGGGTGATGACCAATTATGTCCCAAAGTTAGATGTGTAACTAAGGTGGTGTTTTGTAATACAGAAGCAGCAAACATATTTTTTCAGGAGTAAAATTCAAATTACTTTCCCTTTATTTCAGTCCTTTAGAGCTATAAAGTAGTCAGAATTAATTAGAGATGAGCTAATTAATTAATTTAGGCTTTCTGGGCCTAAATTTTTCTGTCCTTACTTGCTCACCAGGGAAGCACCACATAAACAGGTTTTTTTTTTTCACACAAGGCCCTGAATTTGATCTTGGCCACAAGGACGAGGCTTTCATTCCCTCTTCATTAAAACTAGTGTGTCATTCAGTCACATAAGGAAGCAACTTGTACTCTGAAAATGTCTTAAGAAAATAATAAAAATCAAAAGATGACAGGAATTGGATAAAGACATGACACTAGTCCTTCTGTATTAGGCATGTGGTGAGATGAAACTGTTCTATGAAAAGTGATAAAAAGGGTAAGAGGCTTTAAAATACAAAATTTTTTTTTAAAAAAATCATAATTTCTGGATTTGGTTTTTTTAGTCTACAGAAGAAAGCTGGAAACTCAGTTGAAATTTTAAAAGAACTTTTTTTTTCAGATAATAGGCTGTGAAATGATGAGTTTTTAAAAATTACAGATTGCACAAAACCAGTTTAAGAAAGTTTTGCAGGTGAAATAGTTTTCTACCCTTCACATAATGGGAGAAACGTGGGAGGAGTTGTGATATCTGAGTCGTGATTTCTTTGCAGTGCAGTTGCATGTCCTCATGACAACATCACAGACCCAGAATATAAAATTATAGATTAGTTATGCATATTTGAAAAGTACTTAACAGGCTTGCTAAGCTCTAAATTGTAGAGTTGTTTCAATAATCATTCAGAATTAATTTACAGAGTTTATGAAAGCTGAAGTTGACACAGGCCTCAATGACAGAGCGCAGAGATCTGCGAATGCAATATAGGGCATGTTCATTTGGAAGGCTTCTAGTTTTGACAGTGGATTTAGACTTTGAATCTACACTTTCCAGTGGTTTGCCATGGGTGTATTTGTTCATCTCTATTTCAAAGAAATTTAGCCACTAAATAAAGAGGAACTTATCCTAGGAGTAAAGCTGAAATTCTGTTCTTTTTCTGTCAATGGCAGACAGCAATCTTTTTTTTTTTCAGGGGTGAATGAATTTGAAGACATTTTTACTATCTGATAAGAATGTGGTTTTGTTAAGGGTGTTAATCCGCCAGAAGGAAGGGAGTTGTTTAGTCTTTCTTCTGAAGCCATGAAGGCTTTTTCTGAGTTTTGAATGATAGCTCACATTGATTATATTAAACCAAATAAAATTACATCCTTAGCATTGTGTCTGTCTCCTCCCTCTAACTTTGCTTAAGTGCACAAGTTTCAATTAAGTTGGAAATTATCAGTATATTTTGTAAGCTCAGGTTTAAGGAACAGTAGATGTTTCTGTAGTGAGCTGGGCTGTTACTTGTTGGGGAGCAAAGAAAATGCTAACCTGTGAAAAGAGTTGGTTTGAATGTGTATGATTTAAGTAAAATGCTCATTGCCAAGCCATGTTACAGACATTCACAATGGTTTAATCCTCATTATCTTTGCTTTCTAATTCACCTTCTTATGTTTTAAATTGCAGTTCAAATGTTTGGAGATTTGAATGTATAATTAGATTTCACTCACAAAAGAGTGCATTGTTCTTCCCGTCTGCAGGTTCTCTGTGGGACTATATTGTAAATTCCATAATGGACTGTAAAACAAACCATTACACAATTGTACATATAATTTTGTCTAAAATCTGTAGGCTGTCAGATAACACCAGCATGCTCACAGCCTCTGCTAGCTAGCTCAGGCGAAGCTCTGGAGTGACTGCATAGACCATGTAGCCGCACCTGAGATAGCACTGAAGAGATGCAGACAATGGCTATAGAAGAGAGAAAAATTGTAAAAAAGGGTTTGATAAACCAATGCATAGGCTGTTGCAATACCTTTCTTAAAAGTTAAAAATTATTCCCTTATTCTTACCCCCAATCTTTTCCTCCTATGTGATCATTTACCTTTTTCCCCGACAACACTTTCTTTGATATTTCTTGATGAAAAGACTTTTAGAAGTATTTGTTTTGTCATTGTGGTCTGTTTTGCCACCTGCAATGACTTCATTATTAATGAAATGGGGAGAGCATGAGCGAGGTGGTTCTAAAAAAAAGGAATGCTGGTTACTCCTATAGGCACCTACACATATTGAAATAATAAAACATCTGGGAAGTTTCATTTTTAACTGGCATTTCTGAGTTGATTGATGTTTATATTCTGTTACTTGCTAGGAAGATGAAAGAGAAATCTTTATTTCTAAAGGGTTAGATTTTTTTTGTGGTTAATTAAAATGGAATAGTTGAGTCCAGTTGATATGAAATTGTTTAGTTTACTTGGTGACCTGAACACCTAATTGATACATTCAGGGTTTTATTGCCTGATACTGGAAGTTGTAAGAAAGCCAGCAAAACAAACAAGAATTGCTAGGTCAAAAAGCGTGTGAAAATAGAGATATAAACCCTGAAGTACCATATAAGCAAGTAGTTCTGAATCCTCTGAGGAGTCGCTAGAATGTGCATGTTACAGAACCTCGTGTGTTTTATGCATGCTGGGATGAGGATTACTCCCACTTCTTTTATACTATTTCCCATGTTTTTCTGTTTGTTTTATTATTCCCCCCCCCCCCCCTTCTGTTCTCCCCATGGCTAACATGTTGATCTCTTGCTGCGTTGGCAAATAACAGCTCAGCAGGCAAATGCCTAATGCAGGAATGTGGCAGAAGTTCAGGCCGATGACTCAGGGCTCCGCAGGAAAGCATTTTCTCTGCTGTCACTGCTTGGTGACAATTGATGGGCTGCTTCAGCGATGAATTGTGCTTTCCTGTGTTGTTGCTTGGACTATGGAGAGTTTGGTTTCAATGGGTTTCTGTAGCTATGTGAGAAAGATGGTCTGTTACTCTTTGTATAATAAGAAAAAAAGGGTTTCCTCAGTAATTCCCTTACTACACGGGGTAGGTGCTGCGTAGTTCTTATTTCACATTTCAAAAGATGAACACTCAGGGTTTGAGGAAATCTAAAATATCAAGCTGCAGATTAAGAGCATGTGTGGGATGTGTAGTGTTTGGACCTTCCTCTTGCTGTTGTTTTGATTGAGGACAGATAAGATCAAGTGACCTGTGAGGGACAGAGCAGTACACACTATTTACACCTGCTGAGGCTGAAGGATGCTTGCTTGATTGCTTCAGAAGAAGAGTGGAGCAGAGAGACTTTCCCAGGCTGCTTGATTGCTTCAGAAGAGTGGAGCAGAGAGACTTTCCCAGGTTGGGGTGAAGTCAGTCACCCCAGTCTTGCATCCACATTTTGCTATAGTGAGTCAACTGGAACTTAAGGGGGGGCAGTGGAGGTATTTACATTAATGTATTTAAAACGGTGCTATCTACCTCAAAAGATCACTGTCCTTTTAACACATTTCGCTACAGTGAGTCAACTGGAACTTACAGGGGGGCAATGGAGGTATATTAACCTGTATTTACATTTATGTATTTAAAACAGTAATATCTACCTCAAAAGATCACTGTCCTTTTATGGAGTATGTCTTGCTATGAACAATTAGTATTATTGCTTGTTGTGTTGGTTGTTGAGACATGAAATATTTCAAAACTCATCTATCTTTGGATATAGCCCTGTTGTTGAACTGCATGCTTTTTCTAGTGGTGCCTGAGGCTTGCTGGGTTAAATGATGTCTGAGGAAAGCCTTAGCGTTCTCTGCTTGACTGCTTTATGTGGAATTAAATGTGCTTAATGATACAGTGTTATGGGTAGTGATGAACAAAATATAACTACAGTGTACAACACTGATTAAATTACTGTGTTTTTCTTAAGTTAAACTTCTGCATCAAGATTTATAAGCTGATTAATGTTAGTCATGCATGAAAGCCTGTCTGAATGAGATTGACAAAGCTGCTCTAGGTTATACTTGGAGAATTCTGATAACAGAAGTAATCTTAGGGTGTGATGTCTTCAGTAAGATGTGATGCAAGTACATGAATATGGAAGGAGTTTGGATACAACTTTTTTCCCTCCAAAACATTTAGGAAGAGTGCAAATATTGCCACTGAAGTTATACATGTTATAAAATATGTACTATTGATGCTGTTAAAAAGACAAGTGTGGCTAGTTTATGTAGTTCAGGAGTTGTACCAAGGATATGAAGATCATTCAGGTGTTGTATATACATGACCTTAATAAACACATGACAGCTTTTATTATCTGAGGCTTCAAACCCTTGTGTGTGGAAGGAGGGATGGTGCTAAGTGAGGCAGAAAGGGGAAGCAGGTGAGCTATTGCTTGTTTAGTTTGCTTATTTGTTATAACACTATTCAAGCATAACTTTCTTCCTGACCTTTTAAATTATTTGGTACTTGATGATGTACTTCATTTGAGAGTGTGTCTTTAGCCTTGAGATTTAAAGTGGTTGTTACAAAAGAATATTGATGTGCAGGCAGTTAATAGATTTTGATTCCATTGAAATGCTGTGGGGAAGCTAATTCACTTGTTTTTTCACACTGACTGCATCATGATAGTCAAGTCTTACTGGATAAACCAAAACAATTTTTTTTTTAAAGCAGGTAAAATGTGTTATGTGTTGACTTCTATTTTCTTTTTTTTGTGTTAGTCCTACTGAAAACCAGGTTTTAATTCTCTTAGTGCACAGCACTGCTGTATTTTGTTTTGTAAATCACTTTCTTGGAATCTGTAGGAAAACCTGTTTAATGAGTGATATTTTCTTTCTGCTCATGGATCTTCTATGGATTGATTCTACCTTTTTTAAACCTCATTTCAAGTTTTCACTGAATATACCTACGTAATTCTTGATTCTATCTTGCATGCAATTTACTTCAGACATTCCCAGAATTAACATAGGTACAGATAGTTATGACCTGGCTAACTAAGGAAAGGAACGGATATGTGATAATTTTTTTCAAAAAGTCTTCCATTCTTCTTTTAAAGCTTATACTAATAATTTCATCTTTCAGGAAGGATGTATTCTTTCTGTACAGATTTTATTTCTTAAGAAAACCTTTCCAGTTCTAAAGCTTATAGAATTCCCATTGGTATATAAACTGATACAATGAGTGTAGCTTCTTTTCAGTTTTAATGTCATTTCTGCAATAAGCTATGCATATGCCTTCCTAATTTAATAGCTTTTTTGAGGCTCAGATGGAAAAGATGTCTTGAGTGGAGTGTCTGTTTGCCAAGTTCCAGTTGAGATAGAAATTTCATTGGAGTTATGAACCCCTAAATACAGAGACCTATTAGGAAAAGGCTGAAAAACATATTGCAAATATAATTCCCTAGTAAAATGTTGTGAGTATCCTACATGTTGCCGCATGTTCTTGTTATTTGAACAAATACAGTATACAAGGGGGAAAAGAAATCTGTCACAGTAAGACATTATTTCCAAGAAACTGCAGCAACTAACCTTTTTTTTCAACAATTTGTTTCTGGGAGTAAATGAAAATTGCAGTTTATTTAGCTCCACTGTATTAGCAATTGAAACACACTTTAAAAATAAATCTCATTTGACTCTGAGGTCCCTCATTTTTAGAACATTGCATGGAGGACAGCACAGGACTCGCTTTAATTGGGTTGTGTTGGAAAATGCTGCAACCAGACACTCTGGACCAGATTCCCCCACTGCCTTAAACATGCCATAATCCTTCATACAGAGTGGGAGGGAAACACTATCACTTTTGACATGGTTGTGTTTTACACCTGGTTTACACATGTGCAGATGTTGACACAAGGTTCAAAGCAAAAGAAAGGCTGGCTCCTTACAGTGTAGTATAAAGAGAAATGAGAAATGCAGCATGGATCTGGTAAATGCACTGAGCCATGAGTATACAGATAATTCCTTTTGTTGAATATCAAGTCTAATGATTTCTTTGAGTAAATCACTCATTATGGGGTTCTACTAACATAACGAGGTACATCAATTTTTCTTAGTACTAGCTTACTGTGCATGAGAAAAAATGCAACACACATGAACCAACTGATTTTTGTTACTGTTTTCTCTAAGGCAGAACACGAGAGATCTGGATTCACACTGGTTCTCTACTATAAATCAGATTAATTTTGCTCTAATTGTTTAAACAGGCATTTCTTGAAGTCATCCAACTTCTACTGTTTCCTACTTCTACTGTTTCCTTAAAGTCCTAGTGCTGGTCTTATTTCCAGTGTAATGACAGTATAGACAGCACTGTATATTGTGAATATGCTTATCATAAAAGGTGATCTGGAGAATTGTGTGTTCAATTCCAGCATCAATCTGATAAACCAGCATCACCTGGGCTATTCCATGTATTAAATAACATGCCTGATTGTCATTCTGGAGAGTGCAGCCAGAGTTACTTAGTTCTGGTTTGTGTTCTTTGTCCTTCAGGATGGCTTTTTCCTACTATCTGTGGATAACTGCCTGTGATGTATGGCCTGTAATACTGTACGAACTTCAATGGGATTACTTCATGAGGCTGACATTTGCAGGCATTTGTGGGACCCAACTTTGGACAAGCTGTCCCCTACACCACTTTCTATTAAAAATCTTATGTGTTTTTCCATGGGTCCTTTTCAACTACTGAGTCATTCTATAATAACCTTTCAATTTTGTCAGCCACAGAAAACATCTGGTGGTATTCTTCTTTCAGAAGGGATGGGCTCCTTCAGTCCCAGAAAGCAAATTTGTGCCTCTTTAGTTCTATTCTATAATTACAAACCCAACTGATACTGTGAACAAATGGGTCTTTGATTCCAACGTTTCTTAAATCTTCAAACTCTTCTGAGGATAGCTACAGGCTCAATTGTTCTTCCCATACTACTTCCAGAGCTGCTTGGCAACGTAAGAAGAGAATCATGTCATAGCTATCTCTCTGGCTATTAAACTTTTGCTATTTTTGGAAGTACATGCCATCTAAAGATCATAAATATGAGTGAAACTTTGAACTGGTTTGGTGTGGTTTTAACTTTTTTAAGGGTATATTTTGAACAACTTCATTATCCAGAATTTCTGTGCATTTTAAAAAAAGTAGTAAAAACAACAGTGCTATGTAAACTAGGTTACCAAAACTGCTGGGGCGGGTGGGATGGAAGTGTAATAAAAAGATTCACGTTTGCCATTTAGGTCTTTAAATTTTAGGTGACTTGCCAGTAAGTGCCCCCTCAAAGTCGGACAGAGTGCTGAGATTATAAGCAAGCTGTCCTGAGCTACCTTCTCAGGATGGAAGAAACACAAGTATGAGGATGATTTTAAACTTATAATTTTAAGGATATCTGATGTATCAAATCAGTATTAGTATTTTCTAATATGTTGCAAAGCTTTAGTAAAATTACTGTTGTTACTAATTGGTGTAACCATGCAGCAGAGCAGCCTCTTTATGTCAAAGAACTTTTCCTCAAAACTTGAGCTAAACTAATAGAAATAGCCTATGGGGGAAAAAGTGGAAACAGAAAAAATAAGGCCTTAGTGCTTATAGGCCTTAACTAATTCCCTGTCAGGTACTATACAAAACCAGAATAAGACATTGCCCCTCTTGAAAAAAAACCAAACAACCCAAACAAAAAAAAAAACACAAAAAAACCCCCCAAAAAACCCCAACACCACACAAAACAAAAACCAAAAACTCCAAAAAGCACCCTACAAAAAAATGAAAAAACCAACCCCCCCAACAACAACAAGTCTAACCCTAAGCCCCTCCCAACATCAGCTTCCCCTCTGCCCCTGGCCAAAGCCCAGACAAAAACCTGTACAAACCCATATTTTTTGAATGCCTTGTTTCCTCTATGGTGGGTGGAAAATTGAGATGGTGCAATACAAAGACCTGGGACAAAACGAGGAATAACAATCAAGCCTCTAGCTCAAGTTTATTCTATTTGCTGTAGTGCAATGCCTTCCACGCAGATCAAGAGGAAGAGCAATCAAATAGTGAAAGACTTCAGATCACAAGTCCGTTAATTATGAAATCTAAAGAATAGATAACAAACTTTGAAGATACACTGAACAGTACACGCCATTACGTCTGTACCATGTGAATTGTGTGAACTCTGCGTCAAAAGTAGCGGGCTCTTTTTGAAGAAGAAAAATAATGAATATACTTGAGAAAGGTAATGACATGCCTATATATCACTGAAACAGGAGGCAGAACACAAAACAAATTAATGATTATTTGTAAACCTAATAAGGGAATGTCAAGGACAGCTAGTGCACCAGACAATACATGAATGTGAATGATAAAAGGGAATGGAAACGGCCACTAAGAAAACTACAGAATTCCTATGTCATTAAAACAAAATGTAAGGAGGGCTTATGATTAACAGAAAGACTAACCACTCTGTTTTTCCTGATACCCAGGGATGTTTGTCAGAAACTTTAATGGTTGTAATTTACTACTGTCAAATAAGGACCTTTTAGAAGGTGAAAATATGGACAGAGAACAGCTTTTGAGCTGAAAATATCCTTTGTGGAGCTTGGCTGCTTGTGTGGCTGTGAGTATGGAACCACCCTACCTGTGCACAAAGGGTTGATATGAGCGTTTTTAACATGGGGGAAGAAAAAGTCCTGAAATGCTAACCTTAAGCTAAGCTTGGTTTTTGAAGGCTTTTTTTTTTTTTTTTTTTTTTTGAGCAGTGGTTGAGGCACTATTTTGAACCTTTGGAAGGAAAAAAAAATTCCATGTTTTTTTATCTGCTGGCAAAAATGCAGCATGTTCTGCTTCTGCATGCTGTAGAGTGACTCTGATCTTGCATCTCTCAAGCTCCTTGGAAGAAGGGAAGAACAAGAAGTGATCACCTAAGCTGCACATCTTATATACCCTTCATCCCCTTTGCTTCTCTGTGTTGAAAACCCTTTTGTTACTGTGGATTCTTGCTGTTGGGATGTTTCCCAGAGGAATGCTTTTGTATTGGGAGAATGATGTTTCTTTGCAACCATAATCTTCTGAAACAAGAGACCAATTTTTGCAAGGTATTCTAAAATAATATAAGAAGAAAATAGTATTTGAGGAGCACTACATTTCCAGCAGAGAAGAACATTTTGCTTTTTTCCCCCTATTTAAAACACAAAGTTTGTAAACCTTCTATCTTAACGCTGTAACATAAATCTTTAATAATGGGGTAAGAGAACTGTTGCGATTTGTCTGTCTTCAGTGCTGAGTTTCAACTGACTTTAGTGATGGCCTAATGAAATTCAAATAGCTGGACTGAAGGTTAGGAGGGGGATGACACATGAGGCTGATATTAATAATGTATATGAGCAAATAGACTTGCGGTAGCAGTTCCAACAGTGTGGAACAAGTACAAAGAGAGGTCTGTCTCAATATGACCTGCACTAGAAACCAGGATTGAAACTCAAGATCTGTGGTTTCAAAACATAGCTTTCCTGTCCGCTGAGCTCGTGTCCAAAAAAAGCCATCCCCTGCTGTGCAGCAAATGCCCACATCATTTCATGACAATCTGGCCAAATAAGCAGTTACAGATTTTCCCCTTTCTGAAGCTGTCAACCTTATCAAATGTGATGTGCAACTGAATTAGTATCTGCGCTTGATCATTTGTCACAGTGGAAATAACAAGTTTTGGTGCTGATTTGGTGACAAAGCAATAGCAAAGTATGTGAGCTAAATTTCCCCAGAAAACATGAAACTGCCTCATGTTTTGTGCTTCCCTAACAAGTAGAAAATCTTTGTAGCTCCATTAATTTGGTATAGATTTCTGCCTGGCTAAATGGATGTGAAGTACACTATCAAGACTTTCATGTGTCTTTAGATTCTTCTGTTTAATAATACTGGTTTCTTTTCAAATAGTGATTTCTAACTTTTTGCATTGCTCATCCTAAAGTCTCTCAATGACCTGAAGGGAAGATAATCGCTCATCTTCTTTCAAGAATCTGAGAGAAATGACTGCATCAGATAATGCTTGTGTCTTACGTGATTGTTTTTGTGTCAGATTCTGGATACACCATGCAATTTTCTGGCACAGGGTGGTTGGTTGAATATTCAGCTGCAGATTCATTGGTAAGACAGTGTGCAACTCCTCTTGAGCCCCTCCGCCCCTGCTTCCCCTGCAGGATTTGTTGGTGTCAATTTTTCTTCTAAATACCTGACAAGTATCTTATATTGTGAATTAAGATAAGCTGGTAATTTGGGAAGTCCTGAATTAATGAGCGCACTTTTAAAATTTTGATAAAGCGTTTCGGTGATTTAGAAAAAGTTGGCATTTGCTGCAGAGAATCTAGAAGTTAAAGGATGATCTTTATAGATAGGCAACCGTTTATCAACCAGCTTCAATTGCTGCAGAACTTTAAAAAGTGACAAACCAAGCCAGCGATAACACAGATAACACTTGAACAGGGTATTTATTCATTATTGTCAACTGGGACCCACAAGATTTAGATGCAAGTAGTTGATCTGATGGTGAATACAGCCTGTCTTTGTTTATGGGGGGGGAATCTAATAATCTTCCAGTGTGGCATCTTCCCAAAAGCTTTATCCTTTTTCTTGCTCGGTGCATTTATGAAACCTCTCTTTATACATCATCCTCCTGACTCAGCAGTGTCTTCTATAGCAACGAATGTTGTCACACCAGGATGGACTCCTCTTCCACTTTATCCAAGCAGAGCCTTGTTCTTGCACTATGTGACAGCTTGCTTGGAGAGCAAAAAAGCAAAAAGTGTCATATCTTAGACTTTTAGCTACAAAACTTTGTCAAAAGTACTGTTAGTCACGCAGTGCCCCTGGAAAGGAATGGAGGAAGATTATCTGCCTTTCACAGAAGAAAGGATCACAAGTGTCGAATCTGTGGTGTCCCCTCAGTGATTTTATTTGGCTACTCAACACTGACTGCAAGATGGATGCCCCTACAAATGTAAATAAACTGTCTCAAAGTATAAGTTAAGTTTGCAGTTTCTCTGTACTCTTCAAATGCTTTATTCTAGTGTAAGATTTTCTGGAGTGTTAACAGCATCTTATAAGAAGTCACTTGGTCTGGTTTGTGTACTGCTGTTCTCGTGTGCCTCGAGGGAGTTAGGGCACAGACAGCAGTTTTCTGGTAGCTAAGCCAACACTGAAGGAAAGGAGATGAGTCGAGCCATTCTGTCTTATAGTTAATTTAATCTAGTGAAGATGCTCCCTGATTTGCCCAAAGGCAAAGAGCAAGTAGGGGCTAGCATCCAGAGCTGCTCAGTCTACTGCCAAGCAGTCCTCACTAGCAGCAAGTACATGTCCTCATGGTCTGTCTTTACAGTCTTCTGCTAGCAGACTTAAGCACATTTCTTGCCCTCTGGGGAGCTATGAATAGGCAGCTATGTCACAGCAGTTAGTGTGGTGTTGTGCTGAGATCATAAATCCTGCTGAGAGGAAGCCTTTAAAGCTCGACTGAAGCAATTCACTAGCTATCACTATCCAGATTTTGAGAGTCAATTTTTTTTTTTTTTTTTTTTTGCATCCAAGCCCAGGGCATGGACAGAGTGGATTAGCTCACAAAGCACTACAGAGGTGTGGTGTTGGCTTTGCTTGCCCAGGAGAGCTGCCGCAGGGAGTGTTTGGCAGCAGCTCTGGTTCAGTTGTAGCTCCTCAGGATCAGAATCCCTTTGCAGGGATGGGGAGCAGCGCTTGTCTGGGATGCAGGAGACACAGGAGGCTGGAGGTTTCAGTGGTTTCTGAACCATTCTGCGCTGCATTAGTCACTCCTGATGTTGTATTCTTATTTTCCTTTGTTGACTTGCTTCATTACTTTTCCCTTTTTTTGCTGACAGTTGCTGAAGTCCTGCTTTTGTGCTCACGGAGAATGAAAACAAATTTTGAATTCTTAATGTAAACTTTCATAAACTGAGAAGCCAGCCCTGGGGTATAGCTCTCAAAGTAAGTCTTCAAAGATTTCTCTTCCACTACCCCACTGGTGTCCTTGCTCTGCATGCTCATTCTGTTGCTGAGGTTGAAGCCTCATTATCACTAAGGAGTGAGTTTCACAGTTTATGATAAATAGTTCTGTGGAAACCTCAGCTCAGTAATAATCCAAAAAGAAAGCAGAGTGTTAAAGGTTGTTGGGAAAGGAACAGAGAACAAAACAGAACATCATGTATTAATCCCTTTTTGCCTGCATCTTGTTGAATGCTGTATGTAGCACTGCTTCTTGTAATTTCAAAAAGGATATAGTACATCTGGAAAGGGTTCAGAGAAGGACAACAATAAACTGTAAAGCTATGGGATAGTTTCTGCTTAAGGAACAACCAAATGTGGAAAAGCAGAGCTCCTTAGCTGGAAAGAGATAATAGATGGGGGATAATGTGATATAAGGCTGCAAAATAAAGAGATTTTGAGAGGGGGAAAGAAATAAAAGGACAGTGGATAGAGCTGAATTAAAGCAAAAAAGCACTTGCTTAACCTCCTGCCCCCAGGGGCACTGAGCGAGGATGGGGGGAGGCTGTGCAGGGAGGAGAAGAATCAAGGGGGGAAATGCCAAGTGGTGGGAGAGGAGCCCCTGTGCTGTCCTTCCCTTCCCTTCCCTATGCCTTTTTGGGGTGAGGGTCCAGGGTAAGGGCAGCAGCATCCTGTACTGGGGCAGAGCTGGGGTCCAGCGCCTGGCCCTGGAGGTCGTCCCTGCCTTCCCCTCCTTGCAGGGAAAAGAAGGGTGGTTGGGAAGCCGTCCTGGGTAGAGACTCCTGTTATTGCTGCAGCCTAATTGCAGGTCATAGCAGGCCCTGGTCCTTCTCCCCTGCCTACGTGAAAAAATGAAGAGGAAAAGGAAGGAATACAAAAACTAGTTATGGGTTCACAGCATGCTTTTGAATCCACATCATTTTTTTTTCTATAATTGAGGTCTGTTTAAGAATACTTTTTTCTCTACATATAGTGACTGTTTTTTTTGGAGAGAAATAAAACTGGAACTCTCAATGATTACTTTTTATATTTTTTGGTGGCATTTTGTTACATAAAGTGAATTCTGATATAACACTTCCAGGCTGACAGTCACTTTTAAAAAAAACAGTCAATTTAATAATTAAAAAAATAAGCCAACTACATATTGGCAAAACCAGCGAAATTTAAATTGGGTTAACTAGTTACTATAGCCTCAGGCTCCTGCATCAACTAGTTTGATAATTACTTCTCTGCTTGTCAGAAATGGAGAAATGCTAAAGGCAAACTCTATCCCATGTAACGCACATGCATGAGTTCCACATTTGTACTTGCTCACATGCTGACAGTGCACTCCAGAAAATTAATGATGCCAGACTCTAATAGCAAATGTTTTTTAAAGGATGCTATTAAATAAGACAAGTCAGCCTTGAGACTATTTTGTTTGTTTAAGGGGGGGGCAGGAAGCAAAACTGAATTGGGTTACATTTTAAAACTTTGCTCTGGGCTTCTGAGGTACAATGCTGGGAAACTAGTTTTTCCACTCTGCTCCTCCTCAGCTTGAAATTAAACTTTTTTCTTGGTTTCAGAGTGCATACAATAACCATGTCTTATATTTACATTGGTAACCAGCTAAGCTAGTTTCAACATATCCCAGTTCTGTTCTCCACAGTGAATACAGCCCACGCCATCCTCAAGTCTACCCTGCAACTTTGATTTCCACAAACATTTCTAAAGCAATTAAAACTTAAAAGTCTCTTTTTTTCCCACTCTAACCACTTTTGAAGAAAGGTAGTGCTTTGCTCGAGAATAAGCAAATGATGGAAATAAGACGGGGTAATAATAATTCCTGTTGAAATGGAACTGTTGAAATTAAAAAGATGCTAAAGGTTTCCAGGATAGGAATATACCTCCAGCCTTGAATTCCTATTAGAAGTCCTTGTAGAGAAATCCTCTTGCACTACTGAGAACCCATGCATCAGGTGAGGTTTGTTAACAGGACCTAACGTTTTTAATAAAACCAAAATTACATTGAAATCACTTGCAGGAAAAGATTCATAATATCCATATTGTGTAAGGCTGCAGATCGTGCAATGTTGGGCAGTTACTGGTGTCAAAAAGATAAACTCTTCCCCCAAAGGTGTGGGCTGCAAAGGCAAGACAGGACAGAGCCAGGGCGGGGTGTGACTTGCAGCTCGCTGCCTGGGAAAGGGAAGGAGCTCCTGAACTGGTGATTCATGTATGCCACTTAGAATGATTTTTTTTAAAAGTTGCTTAATTCATTAATAGCTATAATCACTTAATAACTGGGTAGTCAAACTTGATCTGTTTATGCCTATGAAATTAGAAATTGCATGCTGTGACATACCTGTCTGTAGCTAGGAAATGCCTCTGTTCTACACTGTTTGTTTTACCGGATCTGAAAGATTGATTTGATTGAAACTATGGTAATTTAGTTTGTGGCACTAGATATTAATAAGGCAGTAAAATAATATTACTAATTACAAACTAAGACAATGACAGTAGGATCCAAAATAGGGATCAGAGTTCAGGATAGACTGTAATTTGGATCTAGGATATTCTGAAAATTGGTATGCTGTCTCTGCCAGATTTTTAGCTCAAACAGTAGGAGGTTCAAATTTTATCTTGGTCAGAAACTCACAAGCTCTGCATGTTGAGAAGAGGGGGGAAGGGAGGGGAAAAAAGGTCATATGTGGCTGGTCTGAAACCCAGTTTGTGTAGAGAAATTCCCAAGAGATGAGTGTGGCTGTTTACATGTACATGTATGCTTGCACTGTGTAAATTTAAGTGAGGGAATCAAAGTTGGTTTGTGTTTTATCCACTTCTACTCTATGTAAGAGCAGTACTTAGTACACAGACAGTTCAGAGATTCTCATGGACAGGCTAGGTGGAGTTTGATTCCCACTCTTTATTCAGAGGCAAAGGCTACAGAGAGGCCTGAAAAGATCTACTGATGAGATGGCTTGGGGGAGAAGGATGGAGACATTCATGAGAACAACTTCTCCCCCCCAGATAGGATGTCGTGTATTGGATGACTTACACAATACAGGTTTGTTTTTTTTTAGCTAACATGTGTTGTTGGAACTTAAAGGAAATGGGAGCAGATTAGGTTTTTTTTTGAAATGATGCTAATACTAAATCTATTTGTTATCTGAATGTGAATAAAATACAACCATTGGTGAGTCAATCTCATTAGGGAAGAAGATAAAAAAAAATTCTTCAAAGGGTGTGCAATTTGGCTAAATTAGTTCAGAACTGGGAAACACAACCACTGAACTTTGTTCTTGCCTCTGCCCTGACTGACCCTACCATTTTGTACTAATATAGTTTTTTATGAAACCATGTGGATTTATTTATTCTCTCAGGTGTGTAGCCTAAATTTCCAGTGAAAGAACTTGAGTCATACAGTAAATATACTGAAACAAAGAAAAGTACATTTGATTGTTATGTGCTGAAATAGTGTCCCTCAAACAAGCCAGTTAAGGTAAATCAAGTTCAGAAAGCATGCTGAATAATTTCGGGGGACGGTAATAGTCATGAAAGGTTATTTTCTGATACATTTTCAATAGCTACCAGTTTAGGCAGTCAGTTTTCAACATGAGATTTGGAACTGTGTTAAGCATCTAAACTTCTTATATGGTTTATGTGAAGATGTGGGCATCTCTGGTTGCAATAGTGGGTGAGTGTGTGTCACATAGCACATTGCTGAACTTCCCCAGGGGAAATACTGAGGGTGGGAATGGGTCTTTAAACTCCTCTAAAGCTAAAATTTAGACCCCTTTCTTGGTTCTTCTGGGGCATGTGCTTTCAGCTTGTAGTCAAAAAACCAGTTATTTACTGAATACTGATGACTAGTCTGTTTTTTTCTCACTTTTTGTTTCTTTAGTGGATCAAGAGATCTAGAAAAACAGGCATATATGTCCCTTCCTCTTTCACACACTTTCCTCTGCTTAGTTCCCCAAACGTAGCTCACTGGTTAGTACGCTTACAGAGGATGTGAAATCAAGGTGCAAATTTCTTAATGATGGGAGTTTGCTGTTTTTTGTTTGTTTTTGCCTTCTAAACTGTTTTGCTGAGTTAGTCTGTGGTATTTTCTAGCTCTTTAATTTAATTTTGTTAGGAACAGTGGAGCAACATCAAAGATTAATTGGGCCAAACGCACATTATTCTCCCTTCCCAGGGAAGTGTCCTGATTAAGTGTAGGCCTGGTTCCTCCATTTCCTTCTTCAAAGATTACTTATTAACATTATTACAATTATTTATCCAATGTGAAATTAAATGCATGCTTTAGGATGCAGGTCTTCATAGCTACCAAATGACAAAGTGGTTAGAGCTTTCTCCCTCTAGCCTATTGCTTTTTTAATTATTATTAGACATTATAATAGCTTTAATAAGAGGGTTAGAGAATAATTCTATCTTAGATGTCCATTGTTCAGTTTTCAGGATGACTTCCCAGGCTGAGTGTCATCTTTATTCCAGTCTCCCCTAGCAGAGGGTAATCTTGACTCGATGATGTCAGGATGAAAGTGTTCCTTGTCTTTTGTTCAGCTGTGTCCTTCCTGAAAGGAAATTGTAGGTGAAATTTCTATCACATCAGACTTCTTAAGAATGAGGTGGAAAAATTAGACCTGGCTCATACCAAACAGAACAGCAGATGAGAGGCAGTTCAGATGTGGAGAGATGGAGGCACCTCTGGATGTAGATAAAAAAAAACCCAACCAAACAAAAACCCCAAAACAAACGCAACCCCCAAAATACCACAAAACCCAAAACAACCCAAACCAAAACCCAACAACAACAAAAAACAACTACAGATGCCCAAGACATTTTGCTATCAAAAGCTAAGATACTTACAGTTAGGGTTTGTTTCAAAGTAGGAATAATCAAGTGGGGATTTCTATGTGCAGAGCTGTAGACTGCTTTATTCAGTGTGCATAGTAATTTAGACGTGAAGGTTTTCTTTTTTTTTTTCATTGGCAGTTTTGTGCCCTGAAACAAGGGCAAATCAGTGACTATTTTAGTGTTCTAGCCCAGGTGATCAATTCACAAGATATGAGCTCACTGCTGGAAGAGACAAAAGTTTATGCATTTTTTGGGATGGTTCATGTGTCCAGGCTTGTGGTTTATCAAATAAATGCTTTACTCTTTACCTGCTTAAGGAGATGACATTGTATACTTGAACACCACTATATAGAAATGTGGAGTTGTTGAAGATTGCTCATGACATCTTTTAAACTTTTTCTGTGACTCTTTGCAATGTTTTTATGGAAATGACCTTGCTGATTCATGCACTTTCTCTTCAAATGTCACAAAGGAGAAAAAAAACCCCCAAGGTCAGATATGCAAAATTTGTATTACATTTCAACTTCACTTAAAGAGATCCATTGCCCTGAACAGTCACTGTGATTACCAAAGTTAAGTCTGTTCAAATACAGTAACGATGAAAGTTATGAATTTTATCTGTCCCCTAAATATCTTACATTCGAAAGGAATAAGTTAATTCATTTCTGATCCAGAAGACATGCTGTTTTATTAATTAGTGTACAAGGAATTGTTAGGTTAGATGGTTATGTTCAATTAAGTATAATGAATGTAATTAATATAGATTCTGATTTTAGGTGATTGAGTTAATAGTGCCATTAAATGCTTCTTTTATGGTACTACTATCAGGGAAACAAAGTTTAAATGAAAGAGGCAAAAGTCTTTATTCTTCATTCCTGTCTCAGTGAGCAAAACAACTTCTCCCTGTTTGTAACATATGCAGAATAGTTTACACGTCTTTTGTAATTGGTAGAACTTATACATACACTATATTAAAATGCATTCAAAAATTTTGCAACATATCCTTTAAAATATTTCATTACAGTGTGGTTACAAAATACCATTCGCAACAAGGGGAGTGTACTTGCTTCAAAGCATGGAGTTTAATAAACACTGTGTTCTGTCACATAGGTTCTAGAAAATGACCAATAACCCACAACAAATACTGTTTGAAAAGGAAGTGGTTCTGAGTAAGGATTTCCTCTGGGTGTTTTGGTGTCTTTTTGGTTTCTGCTGTTTTGTTGTGAGGAGGAGGTGGTGGAAAGATGTTTCTCATGGATTCACTTTTATGCCTCAGAGTTTGAGCCACCGAATGAAGAAGAAACTTGTGACAAACCAGCTCTGGAAGCTATTTCATGTCTTTAGTCATACTTAAATGAGATGAAATTAAATTTTGCAGCGTAAGTAAGTATTGACATAACTACTTCTTCAGGGTTTGTTTACTTCACACACAGTGGAAAATAGGAGTTTTGGAATCAGTGTGTTCACTTCCCTTGGATGCAAGTCGTAGGCTTAAGGGGCAGAAGACTATGCTGATCCAATATCAGAATAGTCTCTCCAGAAAATGCACTGATGACAATCTTAGACCTGGCAGAACACACAGCCCCTTCCTGTATTAAAAAGCAATATACTCCTACTTTGAAAAAATCAGACCAGCAAAAACTTGCTTTGAGGAACATACTATAAGTTTGAATCTCAGGAGGTAACTACACAGCCATGTAGAAATGTGATAGAGAAACATACCAGCTAGCCATAAAAGAACATTTGTTTTCACATAGTGATTAATGCTGCAAGTAACCTGTAGTTTAGTTGTGCTAATAAAATGCAGACCAAATGTGATTTGAACAATTTCTGTTTGTCTAATGCTTTTAGGAGAAACATTTCAACCTTTTCTGCTGTGCAGCTTGTGATACTGCATCTCTTATCACTATGACATTAAAGCAAACCTTAGATGCTTTAAAATTGAAGATAAAATTGACCTGTTACCCATGCTGATATATGAGCTTTGGATTGAACAACATCTGTTCTAATTACACAACTTGTAAGGAAATACAGTTGCTTCTGTAGTCGCTTTGAAGTGACAATTGACTGGAGTTTTTCTTCTCTTTCCTTTGCCGTGCAAGAATGAAATTTCAGCCTCTGCTAGATGGATTTTCCCACAGTTTTTACCAACTTGCAACACGTTTCTGTGTTGCTGCAGCTGTGGGTGTCCTGTAGCTGGCTTGCCTAAACCTTAGTGCAACCTGTTAGTTCAGTTTTTCGCGTGCATCCAAGAAAGGACAAGAAACATTTGCACAGAATTTTTGCTTTTCCTACTTGTGGAAGACTCTGTATGAACAATGAGTGTTTCCAAAAGTGGCCTGTCCTCAAGTGTGCTGTTGCTAGAGAGGTTCTGTTTTTTTAAGAATGATCTATAGTATGAGCTAATTATGTATTTGGATGAGGTCTTTTCCTAGCTAAGCCAGAAAGACATCACCCTAAAACAACTATTTTACGTTTTGCTCTGCATCTGTTCCCTCTACCTCCTTGCTCTCCCAAGAGAAGATCATATTATGTTTTTTTTCTCCTTACTGCTGGGAATCTGAAAACTATAATGTTCTAATTTCATGAGCTGAAAAAGAGTGGCCAAAAGACATGCAAACAAGAAAGGAAAAAAGCTTTTCAGCATTGCACAAACTGTACAAAATTATTCTGCTATAACTTGGGTAGCTGAACTGAAGGAAGGAAGCAGTGATTCAGAGATAAAAGTAGATGCTTCTACTTCCATTTCTTTCCCACCTCAATCAGAGGGAATTTGCAGCAGAAGGACGAGCTCAGCTTTATGCATCACATGTGATATTCTTAAGCAATACCAAGATAAAGTGATACCGAACAGTCTCATTCAATGGCAAGTATTTCTGACATAGCCTAGAGTTCATAAACATTGGATTTATTGCCTACTTGGGTTTTGTTTGAAATAAAGCTGCAAATCATTATGCAATGTCAAATTCTCCCTAGGTTGTTTCATTGAGGACACAATAAACCTGTAATTGTAGCCAAGAGATTTTTGTTATTAGGGAGGGATGGTAAGAAGCTATTAAATTCTTGTACAAAATTAAGAGACAAGAAAAGATGTTACTATAAAACCTATCTAGGCTGTTATGTTATAGAACTTTTTTTTCCCATGAAAGATACTTTAGAGGAGATGCTTGTGTCTTCCAGTTATAGAGATCCCTGTAAATGTAGAGTTCTAGAATTGACACTGAAATGTTCAATATCAGGTGAATATAGTCCTGATTATTTTAGGAAACTTAAATTGGTTGTGTGTAGCTGGCAGCATAAATGGATTTTTTTTGTCAGTCTTAAATAAGATGTAGATCAGTGTCTTTGATCTAATATCCAAAAATTCCCTCCTCCAACTGCATGTGTGTTATAGTATCCCTTTTTACAAAGAAATCCTCTCTCTTCCCGTGCATACATAACATTTGAAAAGCAATTATGACGAACTTTTCAACTGTTCCTGTCTACGGTGCCAATCCTTTGAACTTCAAAATTGGCATTTGCTCCTTTTTCTATGCAAAAGTGAAACTTAAACACACCAGCTGCCTTGCAAGTTGCGATGCAGCATGATTTTCTCACCAGTTTCATTCTGGGGCTTATCAAACTCTGAATAATTTTCTACTTTCATAAGCTATCATATTAACTTTGGTGGTGTGAAGATGCTTGGATCAACGTGGAAATTCAATTCCATAGCCTGCAATGCAGAAATATGTTTCTATAGTAGTAACATAAAAATAACAAACCCTGCCACTTCCTTGCTGATTTCAACATAAAGACATACTGACCAGTTGAGGAGATGTGTTTGAGTTACGTGCCACAAAAGCCTGTGTGGCTGAGAAAATGCTACAAAATGAAGTAGAACAGGAGAGAAATCAGAAATACTTCAATGGCCTGAGTGCATGACACTAAGGAGGTGAAAGTAATGTAAAATGCATTAAATGTGTTCTGAGACATGATTTTCTTGAAGCTACTTGCGATGTCAGAGGGGGAGGCTTGTGCTTTAAAGAGCTTCCAGTTTGCCTTTGACACTGCTGCAACGATTTTAAAAAAAGTTTTGGTTGCTACAATTGAATGTGGTTTCTACAGAACCTTGTAAATTTTCTAGATGAAGGGAGTTAGAGGAGGTCCCCAGGTGTCCCTTTTGACAACAAAACAAGATTTGATCAGTATAGGTGTTTGAATACTGCCTGTGAAGATGATAGCACACATCTCTATCGGTAGAGTCTGCAAGCTGCAGCCAAACCTTTAAAAGGTCTCTTCTATGAGCATGAAAGGTTAGTGTGTTCATCTGCAGGTTTCTTCATCTATCTTTTATGATGTCGACTGCCATTGAACTAAGAGGACATGAAAAAAAGTAAATTTTATTAGAGAAAGGGATGGGGTGAGATGGCTGGTGGAGGAAGGTGTGGAAAGTTTCCATTCATATGCATTGACAGTTTAGTATCAAAGGGTCACTGTGACCTTTAAAAGGGGATTTTTAATAGCTCAGTGTACTTACAGTTCATATGACAAAAGACTTTTCAGAGGTGATCTACTGTTCTTAGGCCAGATTTTATGCAAGCTGAGCAAAAGCAACTCCAGAAGCTAAGCTAATGCATCTACTTAATATACTCGTCTTGGATCCTGACAATATTGGCTTTTTGGCTGCCATGCTGGGTCTGCTTCAGCAACAAAGCCAACAGCTATTGGTTTCCTCTGTTGTCACCAGTAGATACCAGTGCAGTGATGTGGAATTACTACCAAATACTTCAAAGAGTGACATGGGCATCTCTTTTGTTCTTCCCCAGGCAGCTGCCCAGAGGCCATTAATCCGTGACGGGAAAGAGGAGGACTTGGCACTGACTTGACTTGTACATTGACAGAAGACACATGAACAACTGTTTATTTCCAGAGTCTTCCTGGGTAACTTTGAACATATCCCTCCTTTCATGAAAATGTAGCTGTTTAGGGGAGAGAATGGAAGCTGTGCATATATATGTTTCTAAGTGCCTCTCTTTACTGTCTTGCCCTCCTTATCAAAAATAAATGTAATTTAAAATTTCAATGATGACATTAGTGAAACCTTATTAAATGTAATTTGATTTAAAACAAAATTGCTAAAAACTTAAATTTACATAGAAAAAAATGCATAATAAAAATTTTAAACTGTAGAAGTCCTCAGGGAGAAGCACCATCATAACTCTCTTTTTCCTTCACTTCTGCCCCTCCACTCCCAAATGACTATATCATCTGCACTCAAATTCTTTAAGAACTCATGCACTTGAGTGATAGACTTTTCCATATGCCAATAACTGCAAAAACGTGCAACTGTAAATGAAGTAACTGATATGTAAAGGTTCAATGAGTTCTTCAAAGTACAAATGAAGCTGGCATTAGTCATAATATCATTGCTTATGTGCACGGAAGTGGGTGTATCTGTATCAAGCTCCCATTCCTAAATAAATTGATAGTTAGACATATTTAACATGAGCAGCTGTAAATGCAATATTTATATTTTAGGGTTTTTTGGGGGGAGAATCTGCACATCACAGACTTCTACAAATGCAAGCAAAAGATAATCCTTTTTCATCAAAATTAGTCATAATGATTGTGAAGAGAATCTGAATTTTTACATTTCTCCTTCCCCTGTTGTGAGTTTCTTATGGATAAGCTGATAGTTTCAGTTTTCAAAGATATCAGACCAGCATTTTTTATACCAATGACTAACAGCAGTTGTCCTCTGCTAGCAATTATTATCTTTCACAGCGTATAAAGGCTTGATGTGCCCCTAACTAATCTTCTTGAGGAGAAAACTTCTTTAGTCTAAAGTTTTGAGTATTTTAAAGAAAAATCCTCTAGCTGTTCATTAGAATGAAAAAAATGATTTGTCAGCATTCTGAGATATGTTTTGATTACCAGTTAGCTTATGGTTGTATTAATATTGTTATAATTATTTTAAAGCAGATCTAGGGGTTCTGTCTTTCAAATCCTGCTCTTAAAAAAAAAGAAGTGTACCGCTGTAAGGAAGTTTTGGTATGTGGTTCATGTAACTATGCCTCTCATCCATTCTCCCTGTGTAGAGTATCGGCTTAGGCCAGTGATTTGGACCTAGTTTCACCACAGATATAAGATAATGTGCATAAAAGTTTGAGTATCTGTGAATGACTACTTTAGGACTGTAAGTAAGAATCACAGAATGATTTGGGTTGGAAAGGACCTTAAAGATCATCAAGTTCCAACCCCCCTGCCATGGGCAGGGACACCTCCCACTAGCCCAGGTTGCTCAAAGCCTCATCCAGCCTGGCCTTGAACACCTCCAGGTGTAAAGAATAAAGTTTATTTTCTATAATTTCTGCTTTTAAAACTAACCCTTTAAGGGTAGAATGGGAACAGAGTGTAAGAAAGGGATCAGAAATATTTGTGATAGCGTTAACATAGCAGTAGATAAAAATGGTCACTTAGATTCTCATTAAAAATTAGTCCTTTACAAGAATATGAAAGATCAACTCTTGCCACATCTCTTGATATCTTCTCCTAAAATCTGAATCACCGATCATTTGTTTCTTCATTTTACTAGGGCAATAGAAAGGGAAATCTATGGTGTGTCATACAATGCTATTTATTGAACCAGGATGTGTAGGACGGCAGGGAACTAGATATGGTACCACAGTGGGATTTTCCTGGAAGTCCAAAGTCACTGTCAGTTGCTTGCCACTGAAACAAGGGGCACTGTGTTTGTTTGAAAGGATAGCCTTGAAAAACTCAGCACCAAATTGGGTGTTTCTAGTTTTGCCCTGTTGCCCTGATCATGCTTTGTTGTGCTGGTTCTTCAGGGGTGCTTATAGACACTCCATTTCAATTAGAATTGCTTTTGTGGAGGTTACCAACCTTAAATTCACCCCACTCTACCTTGCTGCAAAGCTTTAGATGGGCTCAATATTGTTACAAGAACTCACAGACAAGGAATAAGATTTGAGTTGTGGTCTATGCTTAGCAGCATGTATGGTGACTAATCAGCATCTTTGGTTATGTCCAGGTATTAGAATTATGGTATAATTTAGTACTGGGAACCACTGTCTTCTGGTGGATGCTGCCTTTCTCCTTCTAGTCTCACCTTCCTTTAAATATACTTGAATATTTAAATTTACCACCAGCAGCCTCCTGTCTAATCATGTGGAAATAGGCAGTCTAAACAAGTTCTGCCAGGAAATCCATCTCCCAGCTGAACTGCTGAGGGATTGAAAGACTTGGATCTCATTTTGTCAGTGGTGTTTATTGTACAAATACAATAGCGTTCACTTCAACAGACTCGTGAAGGATAATCATTAGTTTCCTAACACAGTAAATTTCCTGATTTAGGGAGCAGGAATAAGAAAAAATCCACCCTGATCTGAGACCTGCAGTCAAATGTATTCCTGTGTAGTAGGAAACAAAAATGTTTTTCTTCCTTAACAGTCTTTAATTTTGACCATATTAATATTAGCTAAGAAGTCTTTTCTTGTTTGAAGTACGTACAGGATTTGGGGTTTTATTTTGAAAATGTTCAAAAGTTCTTGATAACTTTTAAGCTTCCTTTCTTCTCCCTGCCCCAGTTATGCTGACAATAGCATTGAATTGATTTTTTTTTTTTCCTCTCATTTTAGGAGTTTTTTGATGATCAGGTATTTTCCTGAGAAAGAAGTCGTAAGATTTACCAACCAGCTCCACTATTCAGCCCTATATATCTCTATTTCTTTGCTTAAATGAAGTAACTGGTAAACTTTACATACCAAGAAGATGGTTTGATCATAATTGCATTAAAATATGTTGTTTCGTCAAAATAACTAGTTTTACTTGTTTGCTCTTAAATATTTAATTATGCTTAAGAAGATATATTATTGTTACTGTGTCAAGCTTCATCTATCTTCTGTAACAGAAGAAAGTCTAAAACTAGAACTTGTTCATTTATTTTAAGCCATATTACTCCGATAACTGCTCTGCAAGTGGTCTGGGATATCAGTTTTGTCCTCAGCATCCTTAATTATATGACTGTCTAATTGGTTCTTATTATTTAAGTATCACAACACAGATTATCATCAGTTACTGTCTCATTAATACACCTGGTTTGATACACAGCAATGTCTGTGAAGTCGTTTTCTGTCTGTATACGAGATGCAAAGCTAGGTAATGGTCTTTGAATGGGATGAAGCCTCACTACTAAAAGAGAAACAGAGAAACTGTTACTCTGGTTTGGTGGCCTTTATTTCAACAGCTCTTTGACATCCTTCTGTGCAGACTCATGCTACACTGGGGAGGGTTTGCTTTAGGCATTTTTGTTAACATCATTATATTCTAAGTTTCTTCATAATACTGCAGAATTCATGGATATCAAATTCTTGGCCCTCAAAATACACAAACTTCAAGTCTAAGAAAGTGAGGCTGGAGCTGGAAGTGCTTCCTGCAGGACTGTGCCCAACAGAGGTTTGGCAAAGAAATTAATCTACAAAAGCCTTTTTGTGAAATACTGATATTCTGAATCAAAGACTTTCTTGCATAGTGCAGGAAACCTTGTAGTTTCCTTTTACTTTTTGACCTTCTTAGCTGTGCTTGCATTCTCTTACTTCTTTTTCTGAACGTAAAGAAAAAGGTACTAATCTCCACTCGTACCAGGTTCTGATAAATCAGAATATATCTAATAGACTAGTTTGGAGAAATGTCTCAAAGGTTTTTTCGTTTCTTTTACTGGAGCTGTTTTGTCTTGTTTTTGCTTTACATCCATCTTCTAAGAATGCTAGAAACATTTTGAGTCCAGAAATGAGGGATCTTTCCTTTTGACGTATCAGCCACAGTTTGAGGTGTGAGTAAATTTCAGCCTTGACCACCAGCAACTTTTCCTACATGTAAAACTTCATGACTATAAATTCCTACAATACAGGGACCAGAAACCATGGTCTTATATAATTAAGAAAAAAAAAAAGTTTTCCATCAAAACTGAAAGCATGTGCTTCCATGTCTTGGAAAGCATTAAAACAGTGGAAAGTACAACTACACATAGTGTTTTTTAACGGGTCTTTTGGAGAATGTTTCACAGCTCAAGTGGAGCCTTGAAGAGTTGCAGTCCTTTTACAGAAAAGGCCCAAAGTATGCACAGAAAAAGACAAGAACTGTTCCTTGTTAAACAGACCAAGAGCAAAGAAATAGTGTTCTCTGATACCACAGTGTAAGTTGACAATTACGTTATGCTTCAAGGAATGACAGGAGTTGAACGGAGGGAGAAAATTGGAGGAGATGGCAGACCATAGGAATTGTGCATGAAGTGAAAATTGAGTGATTGAGTTGGCTGAATAGGGAAATAATTTATCCTAATCTAACATGTTAAAGGAGGAAAAAAAATAATCTGAACTGTAGCTGTGGACCATGAGGCTTTTCAGGTGGCACAACTACTGTCACCTGTTTTATCCTTTTCTCAATCCAGATTTTAAATAGCCGGTTTAAAACAAAATATTTTAAAATGGTGTACTAT
The DNA here is from genome assembly GCF_000699245.1 of Pterocles gutturalis. Lineage (NCBI taxonomy): Eukaryota > Metazoa > Chordata > Aves > Pterocliformes > Pteroclidae > Pterocles > Pterocles gutturalis. Next base: position 53,626 of record NW_010115441.1, read on the forward strand.
ATATCTTAGCAGCAAGGTAAAAGTAGAGGGTGGATATTCTTGCTGTTATCTTGGCAGCTCAGCTTGTTACAGCTCTGACTGTTTTCATGTTAAATTACTATTTTGAGACTGCAAAGCAATGTGGAATGAAGAGATAGCTTGCCTTTCGCATGAAATTTTAAGCCAAGAACTTGAGACACAGTTTTAAAACATGTCGAAAATTGCAGACCGCTCCAAAATTGAAAGAATAAAGAGAATATCAGGGCGTCTTTCATTAGTTTGTCAGAATGACAAATAACTTTTTTTTTATTTGTGATGGTTTCTTCTTTTTCAAAGGAAATTAAGAAATACAACTTAAATGGTTCTTTCAAGTGTATCTTATTTACTTCTGCTCTTTCTTGCAGGGCAAAATTAAAATTAGCTTGAACAAGATATTTTATCATGAGCTAATGGTGTGAATAACCTTAAGAAGAAGTGGTAGCAGTTTAATAAAAATAAATGGTTTTATTCTCCGATCTCTGAATGACTGGAGGGAGCAGAGGTTGTCGTTTCAGTGCAATTCCTATTTAAACTAAAAGTGGAAAAAATGGTAAAACTAAAGCAACTTACAGTTCACCTCAGAGAAAATATTTGTCAAAATGGCATCAAAATCTGTGGTGTCATGAACTGACACTGAGAGAGATTCCTCATGAGAGAGGTATTATATTTAAAATTTCTTTTCTCCTTCGTGCTCTCTTTGAAATACTTTGCTTTCATAAAGCTATAGATCCATATTTCATTCCAGGGACACAGAACCTGATGTCTGTCAAAAGTTTCCGTTTTATAGATTAAAAGTAGAAGTTTTGTAACAGGGCACTCATTTATTTTTCTTACATATTTGTGAGGCTTTAGTTTTCCTTCAGTTCTTTAAGGCCTATATTTTAGCTAGAGGTGGTGTGGAGCAAGGAGCCAGCTTTGCTTCCTGCTTGCCCCCTGCTTGGCTGGCAGCGTGCCGCGGGCCGAGTGGGCTCTGTCATCCTCTCTGAGTGCGTGCGTGTAGCATCGATGTACTTCCAGAAAGCTCTGGAGCGGTGCTAAGGACGGCTTTTCTGTTTTTATGGCTTCCAAAGAGACATCGTGTGTGTGTCTGTGCGTATTTTTATATACGTGCGTGCATGCAATGTGAAGATGACTAAAAATGCATTTGCATTTTTTGCAGTACATTTATATACTTGAGAGAAGGAGGGGGATATGAATAGCTGAAAGTGCCCAGACTTTTGACAGCCTCTTTCTCGTTAGCCCCTTGACCTGCAGAGCTGGGCAGCAGTGAAGGCACTGTGTATTATTTTGTGACACCAGGTTAACCTTTGTTGCTCTCATGTTCATTTTCAGAAACGTACGGTGTGGCATCTCCCTGAACACAGGAGGAAACGTAGTGCTTGGTCACACCTCTGGCTCTCGCTGCCCACACCTCTCCCAAGGGATGCCCAGAGTTTGCCTGGGTACTGCTTTTCTCTTTGAGACATCTTTCTGCCACTTTTATATTCTCTCCTGTCTTCCTAATGCACAAAATAATTTCCCGTTAGAGTCTCTGACCCTGGTTACTTGATTTCCTCAACAGATCATGTTTTGGGCAGTTTGGGAATACCTACACTTGCAGCAATCTTAATTAAAGGCAGATGAATGAAGCTGAATTCAGCAGTTTCAGTGATTTCTAGTTTCAGTCTGAGGCACTGTAATTTGGCTCTACACAGAAGAATCAGTTTATTTTAATGTTTATTAAAGCTAAACTAAGACAAGGTCTAGGTGTTTTGCTCAGAAGATACAGATAATATTACATGGAGAAAGGCAAGTGGACAGTAGAGATTTTAGATCTCTCCATGAAAACTTTAGATTCATAAAAATGCAGTTGAAGTTTATAAATGCCAGTTTAGAAGCCTTTTCATACAGAAATGCTCTGAAACACACCCCCTTCTTTTTCAAGAGCTTTCTGGCTCATTACTTTTCTTAATACTTAAATTGTTTATTTATTCTGGGGAAACTAATATCTGTATTTTTTGTTTTTTTTTTTTTTTTCTGTGAACTAGCAGATAGTCAAAAGTTGCTAGAATTTCTGGACCAGCTCTTAACAGCATTTCATTTTTTAAGCATTTAAATGCCTGGATTTAACATTAGGATTTTTGTCTCTATTTTGTAACACACTTCTTTTTTTCAGAGTGGCTGTGTTCAGATTTTCATCCAGAAAGCCAGAAGGCTTTTGAGAACAGGTAAAACTTGTTCCTTGAGGTGACTAAATTTGCATGAGTTTGGAAGTATTTGTGTGGGGTTTTTTTGGTGGTGTTTTTTTTTAAACCTTTGCGCTTTAACCCAAATCCAGTTCTCCAAACTTTGCCCATCTAATTGGAATTTAGATCAGTCAGGTGTGTTTCTTTAACTGAAACTGGTCTGTGAACTTTAATTACTCAGTGAAGGAAAATACGCTGCATCTACAGCATTACTTTCACAAAGTGTGGTTCCTAGCTGTACATTTCCTTTCCTTCCTTTAACACAAGGAGTATCTTGGTCTGACCTGTTAGTTTCTCCCAGGAAGTCTGCAGCTGTGTGATTTGCATGTAGACCTGTGTGGCTTCCTAACAGCCAGTGCCTGAAATACACACAAATCCACAGTGGCCTGCAAGGACTTGTTGAATGGTGCATTAAATCATCCAAAGAAGAGGTGTTTATGCAAGCTAGTAATGTACAGTGTGTCGCCAGTGCTGGTTTTAGGGGAATTATTGCTGCAGTTTGACATATCGCTGTGCCTTGCTTTATTTTACTGTCATTTTAGAATCAGATTGAAAAGTGAGAAACATTTTGGTACAAGTAAATTTAGTGCTTGTGGCTGCCATAGGTATCTTCCTGGCTTTTAGCCCACGAGTGTCTGTTAAAAGCAGTATTGTAAGCACTGGTCTAAATTACTGAAGTTCTTTTTGTAAAAGTAGGATTTGCACCATCACATCATTTTATCAAATTCATCTGAGTACTCCAGTCTGACCAGCCTAACGTGTTGGCTACTACTGAAAAGCGTCCGTGTACAGCTCTATACTGTGCAGTATGCTGCTGTTGCAAGAGTTGCTTCTCTGGAAGGAAGAAGGCAATTTTGTGGAGGTCTGAACTGGGGTGACTATCTTGCTTCCAGTATCTCTAGATCACCTAGAGCAACGTGGAGAGTTTTGTGGCTGAAGCACTCAGAGGTAGATTATCAACTTCTAAATTATATCCTTACTTCTGAGAGCCCCGGGTGCCTTTGGAGACTTTATAATCAGTTATCTCACTCGAACTCCACTTACTGCTTTTAGAATGGTCTTTCCTTTTCTATTCAAAGGTTTTATAAGATAAGAAGTGAGATAGAGATAAGAAACAGAGATATAAGGGCTTTAATTGGTTGCTAGTTTCTAGTGTTCTGTATTTTCATGTGTGTTTATAATGATTTCTCTTCAGTCTCTTTGTACTTACTAAGAAGAAGATTTACTCTCCTACTCCCACCCTCTGCCAGAAAGCCAGGGTATATTGACTCCACAATCTTGAAATAGTCATCTGATTGATTGACTGTTTAACCAATAATGCCTACTCTGCAGATGGTTCAAAATATTTGTTGTGTCACTATGGAATACCCATGACTGAGTACTGGCAAGGAGCTCAAGCTACGAAAGTCTCCAGGTCCCATAACTCTTTGACACTGCATTTTCTATTGAAATTTGGATGCCCAAGTTGCTAAGTGACCTCATGCCGTGTGCTGGAAGGTGCCAAGGAGTGTGATACAGAGGCAAAAGCATGCTGGGTGGGAAAATGTCTGAAGTTACTCATCAGGAAATGTTGGAGTGAGAAGTCAGGGTCCAGCTTCTCAGCACACTGCTCCCAGCTGTGCTGGAGGTTCCTAACAACCAAGTGCCTCCTGGACTTTATGCCAGATTATCCCCATCTTCATCACAAAAGACTCATCTGCATCCACGGTGTTATGTCCTACTGGAATTTTTATAAATTTCAGTCTTATTTGGTGCAGAATTTAGAAGTTTTTGCTTCCACTAGGGATATCCCAACACCACCATCTGGTATTCTAGGAACCTTCTGCCCCGATTACTTCTTCTAAAGCTATTTTTAATCTCTAATCAAAGCTTAATCCTGCCAAGCTTTGGGCCGTGAAGACTGTGGAGGAGAGAAAAGGAAGAAAAAGTGCCTGTGGCACTCACCAAAGACACGGGAAAATCAGGTACAAGGCAGCGCTGCGATTTGTATTTGGGATTTAGCAGCAGGGGTGCTGAGGTAAGCTCTGAACCCCCGCGCTGAGGCTGTGAAGCTGCCACGAGCCATCGGCTCTTTGCAGGGAGGATGTACTTTCCAAAGTATCGCTTATGCCTTGCGGATGGTGTCTTTCTACCTGTCCTGGCACCTGCCCAATGTGATCTGTCAGTATTTATCTTCAGTGCCGTTCTTTAACTCTCACATCTCTGAACCGTAGGCTGGAGTCCTGTGTGTGCCTCCATAGCCCAATTTTGTTTAGATTTGCTAAGGAGAGCGTTCCCACTTTTTTTTTTTTTTATATTTCCCCTGGACGTGTATCCAAGATTTAAGTCTGGTCTGAGACCTCTACCTTAAAATTTGGAACCAACAGGTTACATGAAAATTAAATGTAAATTTAATTCCAGTTGGAGCTGAACAGCCTGGTCCCTCTCTGACTGCTTCCTTCGTGCGGAGCTGGGGCTGAGCCTTCAGTGTCCATAACAACAACTTTCCCTGTGAACGGTGTCCTAATTCTGTCTAAAACTGTCCTGGGGGACTTCGACAGCTCCTCTGAGTTCTCTTTGCTATTTCTCTTCATCTGTTCCCCTTTATCCAAAATTCTTTTCATGATGCCAGTCTGTTGCAAATACAGTTTGGATGGGTTATTTGAATATTAGCTACCCTTTGAACAATTTCAGCCCAGCGCCTCATGGGTTACTACTGAAGTTGTTGAAGCACTCAAAAAAATCATTCAAGCTTCCATATACATATTCAGAGAAGATTCTTATCTTTAGGATATTCTATATAGCTCTCTAACACTTCACTGATATGCATAAAAAAATCAGATCATTGGGTTGTTTTTAGATGGATGGAGGAAGTATTTCCATTTCTTTTCCCTGCTTTCCTGTCCCCAAACATTCCGAGTTGGAGAAATCCCATTTTTTAAGAGCATGTATTTCCATTTCTTTTCCCTGCTTTCTTGTCCCCAAACATTCTGAGTTGGAGAAATCCCATTTTTTAAGAGCATGCCCACGCCCTGAGGATTGGGCTGTTGTCCTGGGATTTAGAAAATCCTGTCCCAGAGAGAGAGACATTGCAAATTTCAGTGTAATTTTGAATGCAATTCTCCAATATTCAGAAGAATTCCTGAAGCACTGGCATTTTAGGGCAGGTTTTTTCACCCCCACATTTCCTCGCGGTTTGTGTGTTAAGAAATCCAGTGTGATAACATGTTCTGAGAACACCTATCAGATCTGTACTAGGTGGAGACGAGGTGACAGATGAATCTTACTGCCTCTGCCCCTGGAGCTGTGAACATACTAGTCTTGAAATCAAGTGTGTTTTTATATGACTTGTGGTGGAAACAGCACTAGCTAAGGGGTTTTAAGGCAGCTGAGGAAAATTAGCTGCTTTGATATTGTTGAATCTCAGCAATACACCTGAAGAGTTTATTTGTCTGAAATTCTCATGTGATCTATACCAAAAATGGTTGCCGAGGTTATGCTAGAGAGAATTTTTTTTTTGTTAATTATGTTCCTATCTGCAATTTAATGTTAGCATTCCTATGATACCTGGAGAGATCTGTTCAGTGGATTTCTTTCAACTTGCTACTTAAATCTGATTTCACACATTAAATTATTTAATATGATATAGTTACCTAAGAGAAACAATTAGATGCAATTTAATAACTTTATAGGACTAAATTATGACCTGGTATAAATACAGGAGCCATTTGCTGTCATTTGCTCAGTTCTCTATAACTGAGAGCTTGCATTTTAGTGTAAAAATAAACATAATTTTATTTCCTGTTTCAGTAGTATTTTTGATTTATAAAGTCTCTATCATTATGCTCCAAACATTTGGGTAATATAGCAAAATCTAGTTCCTATTCTCAAAGGAAAATACAGCAAGGAGATAGAAGAAACACTAGTTAGGGATGAAATGACTCTCATTTTTGGAATAAGTGTCAGTTGCTGAATATCATCTGCCTAACCATTGTCAAATTTCTGTAAACATCATGACAGAGATGAGTTTTAAGAGTAGTTTAAAGAGGAGGACAGCTGTTGCTTTGTGAATAATAATTTTTTTGTTGTTGTAAATGCTACAAATGATAACATTACTGAAAACAGAGATGGAACATATCACTTGGTTGCTCATCCTTTTAGTGCTTCCCTTCTGTCAAGGCCCGAGTCCCTAAAGTACGCTTTTGGGGAACATATGTTGTCTGCCAAAACTCATTTGAAATCTGAATAGTGTTTTGCTTAACTTTGTTTTTCAAATGTAAAACATTTACATTTAGGATAAATGCTCCTTGTAACTACAGGATACTGTGACTGTAAATCATTAAGGTGTTTTGTTTTGGTTTTTTTTTTGGAAGAAGTTCAGCTTTTTTAAAATTTGTCTGTAAAGGCTATTTTTAAAGGCATTTTTAAGATATAAAGACGTGTTTTCTCTAATTACTTGAAAACTAAACTGACTGGAATAGGAACACCCGACCAACAATTTTAGAAGTGTTTCTGCCTTACAATAAAAATGAGTGCTTAGGGTGACTTCTTCAGCTAATCCCTGCACGTGTCTCATTACATTAAAAGAAGCTTTATTCTTTCTGGATGGAATAAGATAAAGTTCTAAATGGGCAAGCACTGTGCACAAGAGCTTCTGTGATGGCTCTGGATATTCACACTCTGCCACCACCTTCCTGAAATGTTTCACAAATGGAGTCGAGTTTGTTAATAATATTTACATATTTTGCAGGCCCAGAGTGGAGGGTCTTGGGGCAGCAGACACCTGCAACCTACTAGCAGTGCAGAGATGACGTGTTCCTGCTGCCTGCGTTATCCCCAAGAGAGACTCAACCCAGCTCTCAGCTGATTGTATAATACAGAAATCCTTTTAGGATAACTTACCTAAACAGGTAACTCAAATGGAGCTCTATCCATGGCTAGAGTATCCCTGATAACCGAGAAAGGATAACTATAATTTTTGATTTTTTTTTTTTCTGTCTGTGTGTGAGATATGCAGTTTTTCTAGCAGATTCCCATCCTTGGAAAACCTTCCTTGCTCCAAGGGCCAACACAGAGGAAGAAGTAGTGGCTTGTAGCTTTCCATCACAGACCACCATTTTATTTCCATTAGCTTCAGGACAAATGTCATTTCCAAAAGCTCCTCACCTAGGTTTAATTGCAAAAAAAAGTCCATAAATCTTCCTCAATGTGTCCCAGTCTTCACTTACTTTTGAGGTTATTTACTGTTAACTTCAATAGGGGGAAGATCGCTTGCTCAGATTTGTCCTTTTCCAAAAGCATGCCAAATTAAAACATATCAATGTATGAATGTATATATAATACCAGTACATAGATATGGTGATGTATTTTATAATACTTTGAGTGAGAGCACGGATGGATGAACCATTTGTGAATATGGGCATAAAATGCTCAGCTGATTATATAAACTGCTTCAGAAGAGGTGTCCAGGGCAAGTGAGAGCGCTGAATACTCTCAGTAACTCATGGTACTGTTAAGATGCTAAAAACATAGATAGTGCCAGTATATCCAAGCTGAGAACAGCTACTCCTCTTCTTTATTCATTGGCTACCCTGTAGTGCAGATTTTCATAGCAGAGCACGCGACCTCAGTGCAGCACAGAAAGGCACAAACTCCTCAAGGGTGTGGAATTAGGGGGAAGAAAAAGGGAATATTTTGGTGAGAGTATCTGTAGGGGGTGAGGTGTCCTGCAGCAAGATCAGCAGGTTTGTGTTTGTGATGGTGTTGAAGTTTTAGATAATTTCAGCAGACCTCAGTTGTGCCTGAACCTGAGCTGCTCAGCTGCACAGTAAGAGCAATCCAGCATTTGCATCCCATGATTAATAGTAATTAATCTAAGGTCATGACTTTGTTTTGCTGAATATTTGCAAATAATATATAATTTTAAAGTACTGGCTATCTTACTGGGTCTTTCAACAGATTGACAATTCATGGTTTTACACACTTCCAATCCAAATACCTGATCCAAATGCCTAATGCGCAAGCTGCTGCAGCCTGGCTTTCACAAAGTAATTTAAAGTGCCAACATGCATGTTTATGAAACAAGTTACTGGCACAATAAAAAAATCTTTTAATCACCTGCTATTCATTTCTTAACTCAGGTGAAACTGAACTTCTGAACTACAGTATAGGTATATACATATACACAGCTAACTCTGAAGTATTTAATTACGTTTATCAAATTTTCAAGTTTCCTTGTGTTCAGAGAAGTCAGATAATGCAAGTGGAGAAACTCGAAATAGCAATCTGTTACTTTCTGAAAGCTCCTCTCTGTCCTCACTGATGAGATTTACAATGCTGTAATGCTGCAATTTCATCATTATATTGTAATCTTCTTAAATGACTGTCTCATATTAGTGCAGGCAATCACAATAACTGCTTGAATAGGATTTGCTGCTGAGCAAAGCTGCTTGGGTTGCAAAAGCAACCAGAGGAACGCACAAGCAAAAAAACACTGTGCAAAGGTGTTTACTTTCCCATCAGGTTTAGAGTGAGTCTTGAGAAGGGAATTCACTTCTGACTTTACCTGTTCTAGCAGGATGCCAGCAAATTGTCAAAAAAGGAAATAATGCTCTAATGGCAGCTTAAGGCGAGTTTAAAAACAAAGATTTGTAACCACAGCACTTACTTAATGCAGAATACTGTCATGTTTCTGTAGGGTAAAAAAAGAAACTTTCCTCCTTCAAAAATGCTCTCAGCTTTGCAATACCTAATGCTCCTGCCCAGGAGAGGAGTTGCCCTGGGCGAAGCATGCTGTCTGTTGGCAGACAATCTTTTACACTCGCACAGACGTGTCCTGGAGAGGGGAGGTTCGGCAGCTTCCCTTCCCTCGGAGGTGGTGGCCGAGGCGGTGGAGGCAAAAAGAACAGATCCCAGCAGAACATGATTGTTTGCATTTGAACGCAGCTGCCTTACAAATGACCCGATAACTCTCCTTTTGAAAAATAAGGTTACCTCAAAACCAGCCTTTCACTAAGCATTATTTATTCATGGTACGTTCTACTTACTCCTTTCAGATAAATATTGTCTGTGCAATTGCTCTATGTGTTATCCCGTTGAAGTCTTTGAAGTCTATTCATGTGGGTAAAGTTATGTATAAGGTTCTGTAGTTACAGGGTCTGAAAATGACCCTAAATCACTAAGGTTTGCAGTTAAAGAGGCATTAAACAGCACAGTCCTAGCTTGATTTTAAAGGGTTTTTTTTCCCCAGAAGAATATAGAAATAATATCAACATATGACTGTTGTATCATACTTGTCAATTTATTTACCTCTTCAAACTCTGGCTAAGAAAATATTGCTGCTCGTTACTTCTTTGCCTATATGCAGCCTCCTTAGTTCTGCTTTTGTTCTTTTTGTCAGAGATATTGATCTACGGTCCAATGTCCCATGACTGAGTCATGCTTCAGGCTGTTGGCCCTGGGCCTAATTGTACTTCTGGTTTCAGAATTCTTTGTAATATCTGCCTGGAGGCTTCTCCCATTTAAAAAACAAGATTGTAGCTCCTATACAAGTAATAACGTAAGTGACACAGTACTAGTGCCTCTTTTTGGTCTATTTGAATTCCAGGTTCCTAAGAACAAATACCTCCCCCTTATTTTTATTTGCAGACTTTTGAAGTGGAGAGAAGTAAAACTGGGAATTGTTGTAATCCTTATTAGCTTCTTTAGAGCCTTATGGATGTCCTGTAGTTATCAAAATAACAGCCCCTTCCTCCCTGTGAGTCCTGCTCAAATCACAGTTCTGTATTTCTTGTTCTTCATAAAATGTTTTTTGCATGCTTGGTATTTTAAAGTCAGTGTTTCTTGAGACTTCACTTAAAATTTATATGTGAAATAAGATGCAAAATAGGTAAATAAGTAAAGAAAAATGACCTAGTTTTCTCCAAAACACCACTAAAAATATGATCAAATATTGTATCTTAATCTTTATAAATATGGAAATATGTGCTGATTCCAGATAAAAGGTAATGTGCTAATAACTATTGCATTCAAATATTTTTCTCCCAGTATATTTTTATCAGTTGTAATTAATGTTACAAAACTGTGTTGCACTGGAGCTACGGGGCTTGGAGCATGTTTACGTACCAACAACTGGTGACAGAGCTGGAAATGCAGTTTGCCCCATACCTGTGCAGGCAGGATGCTCTGATGTAACAATGTAAGGCAAAGTTAGAGGGATTACATCATCAGACTACACTGTCACCTGCTGATAATGTCAGGGCTGCAGCAGGATGCTTCTAGCACTACTGAAAGCTGATTAACTCCTTGCTGATAATGTCAGGGCTGCAACAGGATGATTCTAGCACTACTGAAAGCTGATTAACTCCTTTTTGGATATCACAGGACTCACAGTGGTGACTCAGACAGAGGTTGCATCTTAGCAGAGTAAAAAGATTGTTTGTTTGAAAGAAACAGGTTTTATTCTCATTTTCAATCCCTGGAAGTAAAATTGAAGTTTATTTATGTGAACCACTGGTTTCTCTCACCAACAGTAGTTTCTGTTAATTCTTCAAAGACACTTTAAGCAACAGAAATTAAAATTTACAGGGATCTTGCTTACTTTGTAGGCAGTTTTACTTAACAGAAATTAAAGTTTACAGTGATCTTGCTTACTTTGTAGGCAGTTTTACTTGCTAAAAAAAGTACCTAAAATGTACCTAAAAGATATGTGGGCATCTTTCTTTTGTAAATGCAGGGAGAGGGTAAAACTTTTAGCTGGGGATTGTCTTTATTTGAGCATCATCTCCTGAAAGACTTTCCTCAATCAAGTAGTTGGTTTGCCAGTTACCTGTTGTACTCTTAGAAAATGCAGCAAAAAAGTAATTGGGTGGTTTTAAAGCTAATGTATGACAAATCTTATGTTCCTAAGCTGGGTACTGGAAGGCTTGTGTTTACAAAGGTACAGATACATCATTGTCTTTAGATACTCTATCTCAGACTGATTTTCACATGTTAAAATCAAGTGGTTTTCAGAGCTCTTACATGGACTTTTAAAAAAAAGATTATTTAGAAACTGAAATCTTAAAGGGGATAAAAAGCATCTTGATACTTGCCTGATACATTCTTCAGTTCTGCAGCTAGCTCTGGAGGGGTAAAGGGCACATGCACAACTTCTGCAACTTGACAGAGACATCCTTATTGAGGACATACAGAAAAAGCAGTTGATTTTTTCACTGGCAGATGTGAGAGGACCTGTGTCTGTTGGGTAAGATGGGTGTGAGGGCAATGCATGGGAGGCTGTGGAATAGCTGGAAGTTTTACAGGTGACGCAGTGCAATTCCTCCAGCAATTGCTGAAAGCATCTTTGACCAGCAACTCTGAACCGATACGAGAAACAGGGTAAGGATGGGGAAAAAATGAGATCAATGCATTTTTCAAGCTAGGAGAAGGTGTTTTGTGTTAATGTAGATACTGAAGATTTGAATTTTACCTGCAAAGACAGAAGATTGTTGGGTATTAGAGTCCTTTTCAGCTGGTCTTTCCACACTTTCTCTGCTCCCTCCTTCCCTTCATACTTACATTTGACATTACAGCTCTCCACAATTATTCACTAAAAATATTTAAGTCTTAATAAGATGAGAACCTGCAGATACACTTAAGTTATTTAATTTTTACATATGAAAGTTCTGGGAAATTCAGGAGGTAGAGAAGAGGTGAAGACTGGTTATGTTTTATTTCACAGCTGGAAATACAGGTTTTCAGAGAGAGAGAGCAAGCATTGACAAGAAACAAACTCCAATCCCATTTGACTGTGAGAAGGCAATAGGTAGTCGCTGCTAAATCTAAACAATGTCATATCAGTGCATTTGAGCAGTAATGTCTCAGTTAATTTTCAGTTTTTGAGATAGAATGGGTGTCAGCTTTAAGGAAAGAAGAGGGCACAGAGAAAGAACATAATGGCAGCCTGAAGTTAACAGCTGAAATGATATTTTGAAAATATTTTTTAAAAACAGGTGGTTGATAGAACATTGATTTTTAGCTCAGAAGTGATTTCAAACAGTTGGAAAAAGATCTCTCAAATAAACCTTTAGCTCTTGATTTGATTTAGAACATGCAAATAGATAAGAAAAAGTGAATGGTATTAAAAATGGCAGAAAGCTTTGTAAAAATACCAGCCTTAGTTAAGCAATTTCCTGAAGGGTACATAAAAACATAACTTGGAACGTGGCTATTTTGCAGCTATTTCCACTTATTTAGCATCTGGTGAGTACAATAGGCTTGCTCTGTTATACCAAATTGGCTTGTTTTTATTACAAATATTATTTTTGTTTCTTTCAGGTTTTTTTACTTGTCTGGGTGTTTTTGCCTAAATTTTCATATCAGGAGATGTGGGGAAAAAAGACATCCTGCTGGAAAGAGGAATCTGGGATATGCTAAGGCGGAGGTTCTTCTCCAGTGAGAGGAGGAGATGGGAAATGGGATGGAAGACTCAAACTCCACCAGAAGGACCTTAGCAATCTATCTGGTTAAGTTCTCTAGCTTAAAAATTGCATTAATTGCATGGTTTATTCTGACTCATACCAGGATGTGGAGAGCTAATGAACTCTTTTTCAAGTCAAAGGAACCATCTCATATTTTAGTTAGCAATCAGCCACTTCAGAGGGAAAAAAACTCTTTGTGCCTACCAGAAAACCCCATTGACTTTGAGAAATTAAGACAATCACAGGTGAAAATAATAAAAAATAACTAAAAGCAAGAGACTTAAGTTAGAAGGACATGTCCTTGTAACAAGGAACAGGTACTATAGTCCCCTATGTTTGTTTTATTGATAAAATTGAACAAAAAGCAGCTTTGTGCAAAAGTTTTCCTGAGAACTGTCAGACTTCAGACATTCCATTCCAGAGTTGGAACCAGCAACTTACATAGGAAAAGAAGTTGCATAAGGTGTCACCACCCCTTCTCCAAAACTCAGATTGATTAGCAAGCTGTGAAAAAGTACATTGCCCTATCACAACTGCCAGCACAAATTAAAAATAAAAAAATCTCTAGTGAATAACAACTAAAATCCCACCACTGAATAATCAAAGAACTATGTCTATCATCAGGTGATCTATGGAAGATTCTCCCCTGTGCCCAGCCATTAGGAAATATGAAAATAGTTTTAACATGGATTTCTTTTCCTGAAATAAATCATACATGCTATATCCAAAGAACACTTCCTGCTAGGACTTGAGAGACTAATGAAATACTTGATCAAAGGTCAGACAGATAAGTGGGTATCTTATACAGAATACAACATACTCTTTGCTTTTTCTTAGTAATATTTTGAATGTCTATTTCAGAAATCTATAAAAGTACATACATATTAATGGTGAAGGTATACTTTTATAGATATTAATTGGGGTAAAGAATAATTCTTGTAAATCAATGGATTTCAGAAAGAAAATGAGCCTTTTTGTTTCTTAAGTATGCTGAACTATAATTATTGGCAATGCTACAAAGAATTTTGTTAAAATAAAAATTGCCTCCCTTGAATTTACATGAATTTGTCTCAAGTTTTCATAAAGAACAGAATGAAAGTCTGAGGTGAAATAAATAACCTCCTTAATATCTGCAAAGTTGTGCAGAAGAGCCTTTGAAGGAGTCCATTACATTATATATCACTACACTATTTTACATATTTTCTACAAGTGTTCATTTTTACCTAATGATTCAATTCAATCTCCAGGTCAAGCTGATGCTAAATCTATTCTGATTTGGTGCAAAGAAAGACAAAGCAAAAATCCCCTGCTCATCAGCTCCTGTAGGGCTGAAAAAGTTTCAAAGTTCAGAAGTCACTGTTTGTTGTGATGGGATAATATAGCTGGGAGAGATAAAGTAATGAACTCATACATGCCATGATGAGAGGTAATGTTTTCCAAAAGATCATCAGATTTGAACTATTGCTTGTAAAGGAAAAGCATAAGAGGAAGTAATATAGATGACAACACAGTTGACACAGGGAAAAGAATGATGAAGTTTAAGGCAATGTAATGAGTGGCAAATGGTTGCTTACCTTTTTTTTTTTTTTTTTTTTAAGAAGGGAAAAATCCTTATTTTCAGTGAAATTAAGCAGCTAGCAAGAGGAATGAAACAAAACAGATGCTAGAGAGGAAATGAAACTGCGCATTGAGAAATGGGTAGAAAAGCAGAAACAGTATTTTCCTGATTACAGAATGTTATTTAATTTATTTTTAATAATAAAGGTTTTTTATAGATATCTTGAATCTATGGCTGTGTATGCTATATAGGAACTCTTTCATATTATGACAGGGAAACATAGGGATGATTAGGTGGCTTTGATTCCCACTGTCGTCAGTATACAGTTTAGAGAATGTTTTTTTGACTTAGAGGGATGTGTGGGTGGGGAAGGAGTGCTAGTTTCACTATTTTAAAGTCATAATGCTTCACATCAATACTATATTTTCTCTCATCAGCTATACTGACTGCATCCATTCAGAAAAAAATGTTGTGGGTTTTTTTTTTAATGCTGATATGCAAAAACACCTGCTGCTGCTTGGCTTTTTTTGGTCTCATTTGCATTTTGGAAGCATTTGACAACCCCTTCTTTGCTGTTTGCCATGTAAGTTTACAGTATCTCTATACAAATTAGTGTTCTCAGAAACTTTGAGTTTTCTTTGAGGTTCTCAGAAACCATGTTACCACATGAATAGGATGCTGTTGCTGAGATAATAACCCCTTCTATGATTTTGGATGTCTGGGATAATTATTCAGTAAGCAGTTATACATGTTGGGATATCCACCTGCAAGTGAAAATCTTGAGTCTTACGCCTTTCGCAGGCAGGAAATTCAGACTTACATCATCTTCTCCCTTGCTCATATCCTGATTTTGTCCTCTGGTGAGGCTGTTCAGATAACAACCCATGTCTCTTCAGGCTGTCTTTGTGCTGTCTGACAGCTAGGTGACATGACAGAGGTCATTTTCCACCTACTCCTGCAAGAGAATTTTCTCACCAACATTGCATAAGGGTCATGGCTAGGGGAGCTGCCCACCAGGGGAGCACCACTGCTGTTTGCCCCCTACTCCAGCTGACTTTAGATTCATTAACCCTTTTCCATCAAGGAGGATGGCAAGGGAATCCTCCTCACAAGGGCAAAAAAGCTGTTTTAGCCTATTATCAGACACAAAGATGGAAACGGAGTGATACAGAATGTGATCACATACCTGTGGTGTGACTTTTTTATCAGAGTCTAAGATTTTAAGATAACTCATCGAATAAGCAAGTTAATGTAGATCTTACACATTTCTGCAGTGGGATCTGGATATTGTGTTTTCTCTTGATCTTCTTCGTCCAGGACCTTCAGTCTGGTTTTTTTTTTTTGTTTTTTTTTTTCTATTGTCCCATTGCTCTAATTCAGATTGTTTTTAGGCTCACAGTTGATGTGCAGCTTCCTTTGTCCAATTGCAGGCTCTGTCATATCTATGATAGCCCTGGCTTTTCTTTCTCATTTCTTGTGGGTTTTTTTCATATTTCTTTTTCTTTCTTTCTCCTCTCATGTGGGGCTATCTAGGTTCCTCGCTCTTGTTTTTATCGGTGCTGAGTGACAACGACTATGAATCCTGCATTCTTCATGTCAGAGTTGCCTTTTCTCCCTTGATTTCTGGTTGGCAGCTATCCAGCTGTCTTAGTTTGGGACCCCCATCCCAGAGTAGTGAGTTTCTCTATACATGTGGGGATAAAAGTTGATGATGAATGTTAGAAATTTTTGACATATACATTATGTATATGCTAGACGTGCCTGATATCTGACACTGTCGGTTGGTTTCACCCTCACTGGTATGTCTATATACACTATGAAGAAAGGGAAATTTCAGTATTGGATACTGTTGGAGCATTTCCACTCAGGTTTGAGGCCATGACCAACACCTCATCAGAGCATTATGATTCCTTACAAAGTTGGAGGATTTTTAGTTTCCTTTGTTTCCTTTCTACTTTTGCCTAATTTCTGAAACTACTTTATAAGTTTCAATTCTCCTACCTGCCTTTTTTTTTTTTTTTTTGGTTGAATTCTTGTACCACACTCTATGGATGATTAGAAATTAAAAATAAATACTAGGTTTCTCTTTGTTTTCTCCTCTGCTTTTCTTCTCATCCCTTCTCTCTCTCTACCACTCTTATTCTGAAGTTGTTTGTTTGCTGAAAGGAATTAGGCCAAAGACTAATGTGTGCTCTGTGTAATTTATGTATGCATTTTACAAATTATATTTTCTTTTAGCAATTAATGATTTTCCTTTTTATTTCTTTCAAAAAGATTAAGAAATGGTGATTAAATTAAAAGAGAGAAACAATACATGACAATGCTAGAGGCTGCTCTGGAGGAAGGGTTATATTAGGAAGCAAGATATTGAAGGAGAAGCTTGCTGCAGAGGTAGAGCAACGGGGCAGTAGTTGGGGATGTGGAAAATGTTCACAAGACCAAGACTGAAGTACTGGAATTTTTTTAAAAGTTTTTGTGATGATGCAGGGTTGAGTGTGTTATGGTGTGAAGCCAATTATATGTAAAAAGGTAATAACAGTAAGAAAGAAAATGTGAGAATGCATTGCTGGAACATCTGTTTTGCTGGAGAAGAAAAACTTTTCTGTTTAATGATAGGCCTTGTCACTGCAAACAAAAGGGTGTAGCTCATTTAAACTCTGAAGATGTTTTACTTGTGTAATCACAGCTATTCCATATTACCATTTTAAAAACTGGATTGTTCTTTTGGAAAAAGTTCTTCCAAGAGCTGTTTTCAAAGCATTAAAGATCACATCATCTGTCCACTGAAGGTGATGTCCAAGCTCCTTGAGGATTAGGAACAGGCTCAAAAAGGGAAAGAATTGAAAAAAAATCAGAGCTGCTTTACAGGATTAATGGGCTATTTCACTGTTTATTGTTATTAAGTCACAATGTAATGCACGAAATCAATTTGTCAGATTGTGTAAGAGCTTTACTATTATCTAATAATTTTATACCTTCATTATTTTTTATAGTCTGGGAAAGCCACTTCAAATGAGTAGATAATACTTATGAAGGAATGGCATTTTTACCTATCCTTAAATGCATTTGTTAACCTGTATTAAAAAAAAAATAAACTTGGCATCTAAATATTTAATTTCAAGCTTATTTTTGCATGATACTACATATGGTAAAACTCAGTGGGTTCAAGCTGGAACATAGGAGGTTCCACTTGAATATGAGAAAAAACTTCTTCACGGTGAGGGTGACAGAGCACTGGAACAGGCTGCCCAGAGAGGTTGTGGAGTCTCCTTCTCTGGAGACATTCAAAGCCCGCCTGGATGCGTTCCTGTGTGATCTGATCTAGGTGTTCCTGCTCCGGCAGGGGGATTGGACTAGATGATCTTTCGAGGTCCCTTCCAATCTCTAACGTTCTGTGATTCATGCATTTTGCCCAGTTTAAATAACTGTGAATTTCTAATGAGAGACTTGAGCCTAGACATTAAGTGCTAAGGACTAAAGGTATGATATAGCCTCCAACTGTGGTGGTACTTATAAACCCTTTCATGTTTGGGTGGGTGTTTTTGTGTGTCTGTTTGGGGTTTTTTTGATGTCTTTTTTTGAGTGGGTTTTTTTTATTATTTTTTATTTTTCCTAGAGTCTGTGCCTCATTGCTCTTAAGCACTGAAGATCCTGAAGATTTTAACAGAAGAAAGTTTTTAGTCTCAGTCATTGCACAAGTCAACGGTTTATTAACTACAGTGTTTGTTTTTTTTTTTGAAATGGACCACTAGCGAATGTTCTCAATCATGTCCACACTTAAAATAAATTGCAGTAAAAAAGGACATTTACTGTTAACTGTTTTTCTCCAAATTAAAGGAAACTGCATTACTTATAGTCTGAACTGATGTAACAGGTACAATTTTCAGGATATCCATATTCTCTCCTCTCTGTTTTCATAGAATGGTTTGGATTGGAAGGGACCTTAAAGATCATCTCGTTCCAACCCCCCTGCCATGGGCAGGGACACCTCCCACTAGCCCAGGTTGCTCAAAGCCTCATCCAGCCTGGCCTTGAACCCCTCCAGGGATGGGGCATCCACAGCTTCTTGGGGCAACCAGAGTTTTCTAGTTTCTCATTGCTGTTATTAGTGTGTGACCTGATAACATGCTAGTTTCATACTGAATAATGCAGCTTAGGCTTCTGTGAAGCCTTGTTGAGAGAAACAGCATGAGAGAATGCCATTAATCAACATCAAGATTTTAATACTTGAAAGATTGAGTGGTAGCGGTTTTAAATGTAAAATGATGGCTCATTTTCAAGATGCCACTAATTGTAAATCAAATTCTGAGATGTTTTGTTGGAACAGTAACTGTGGATGAGCATCATTATTGTTTTCAATTTGCCACTTTCATTTTGATAGGAAAACATATCATAAAGCTTTGATTTTTAATTTATTTTTATTACCCAATGTTTATTATCTTGTTCCTCATTTTGACTTGAGCATCCTGTGAGAGAATTTTTATTTTAATGGTTATTTGGTAAAAGAGATTAAATCAACCTTAAGAGAGTATATTTTACTTAATTTCAATCATGGTTTATTGCTCAGGATATATTTATAAAGGGTGATTATATGAAAGGTTTCATTAAAAATTGTTACCAAGGTAGTGACTTAGTGAACCTTTTCTTCAATTCATATTTGCTTTAAAGTATTACCAAATGGGAGCTGGAGGGCCCAAATATGAGATGACTCAATTAAGCAGGAATTTTTCTGAAGAACAATAGGAAGAAAAATAAGACCACTCTTCGATGAGTCTTAGACTTTCATTCACAAGAAGCTGTGAATTCTCTGAAGGAACAGTATTTGTACTTTTCAGGTTAGGCATCAGTGAGTAATGCTGTGATGCCGATCACCATTTTTAGCTGTCCAAAAAAGTCAATTTTTCACTTAAATAGGCTGAACCTCTATTATACTCAAAGGTATCTGGATACATCTGAATCACACCTTGTTGGCTTTGAGGAACCTTTTATTTAATGTGAAGAGCTCTCTGTATGTAGGCTGATATTTAACAGCCATTTGAGAACTCGTGTGGCTCATGGAAAAATTGGAGAAGCTCAAAAAAGGAAAGAATTTACAGCCCAGAAACTAGGTTTTCCTTAATCTTTTACTAAAGACTGAGAAAGCAGAAGGAGAGAAAGAAGCACATAGGAGTAAATGCGATAGTGGACAGTATTTAGGAACCAATGAAAGGGAATACGACCTTAGGTTCTGCTTAGGCTTCCTTAGGTTCTGCTGACAAATGTAATGTACTTATGAAGATGTGTTTGGGCACATGATTAAGATTTCAGTTAACTGTTGGCATAAACTTGGGGCTGAAAATGTGTTAAAGATTAGTCAGCACTTGATATATACATATAGATACTTATATTTAAGCATCACACCCTCTACACATCTGTGAGTAATGCACTATGAAAAGACCCAACTAAAATAAATTAAGATTTATTTCTGCTAGTTTCCAAGGGACCTGCTGCTTGCAATTACTGCACAGAACACTGAAATAGTTTAATCAGTGTATAGAGAGGTATCAGCATGGCAGCCACATCAAGCAACCTTACTGGATATCATATGTACAGTGTTTCCTAGCAGACAAAGATTTTTTTTCATGAACAACATAACTAAAGACAAAATTTATCTGAAGGACAGTTATTTCATGATGTGAACACAAACCAAACCAAATTGTGGAAAATATGGTACCTGCATATCCCAAAAAGCGAGGCCTAGTGTTTCAGGCAGTGGGGAAAAAAAAAAAAAAAAAAGAGCTTTGTATGTCTGACACAAAATGTGCTGAAGGTTTTTGTTCTAAAGCTGAGCACAGAGACTTCATAATGAAACTGCCAGCTCATCCTGAATTATACAGTACTTAAACTACATCTCTGCACAATATTTTATTGTGTAACCTTGTTAACGACTTCCTTTCCATGATATTTTGCTGGTGGTACTTTTAAGAGTAATCTGTAAAATGTTTTTTATGTTGGTTTGGTTTAACACCAGCTGTACCGAGCTGCAAGGGGTCATCAAGCTCTCTGTTCTGCTATCTCAGGCAGTGATATCATCCAGTCCTTTTCATAAACAGATCAAAGATCCTCTGAATATTATTCTGTCCTGTCTAGGAACTTCACTGCTGCAGAAATTAAAGATGTCTTATGGTCAATTGTCCCCATCTTTTTTTTTTTTTTAATTTTTTTTTATTTTTTTGTCCACAAGGTGATTTTTCTGTTTCCACAAGGATTTCTTCCTCCTGGTGCTTCAGTCTCCTAAATTATTTATAAAGAACAAACATGTGCTTTCACAGACTTTATTTGGAAAGGTAAACACAATTAATTTTTTTTAACACCTATCAGCATTGCTATTTTAGGCCCGAGTTTTATGAACCTCTATTCATATGCCTGTGCTCAATATTTGAAGGTCCATGCAGCTCAAAGAACATCCTGAAATCAGCCAGTTCTTGTGCAGGTAAGCCTGCAAAACCCCCAATTTTTGGCAAGAGAATTTAAAATAATTCATCAATTTTGGTAAACTAATAGTAGTTCTGAGTGATTTGAACTTTGTGACATGCAGATTTACATAGCTGTTCCATGTATTTTCATTTGGTAGCTACTGTTTCTCCATCCTTTGGCTGAAGCATAACTGACTGTAAAGGTGTCGGCAGTTTCCTTTCAGGGTGTTGCGTGGTCTGTAGCTTGTACTTATTACAGGTAATGACAGGATTTGCTATGCTGTGGTTTGTGGATTAACCTCCAGATTAGGGTAGCTGAGGTTCTGTCATGAAGGAATTATAATTCACTTAAGCACTTTGAGTCATGTCAATGAGATAATACTTTTGTAATAACACATTGTAACAATGCAATTTATTAACAAGTTTATTATGAAGTCAAACCAAGATTGATAATAGGTAGATAAGCAATACAAGCTATCATCACCTCCTCTTACTTTATCCCCTGTTGGCGGAAGAACTGAGCAACAAGACGCTAATAGTGCTATCTGGGGAGGTTTTCTGTATTGTACCCCTTGGCCAGAGGCTTACTTTATGCTTTACTCACAGAGGTGCTTCCACTCCAATGTCTGCATGGACATAAGAAATGTTTTCATTTTTCTACACATGGCTATGTATTTCTGTGCTCATTATACTGGCCACATGTGTGCCCTTTGGCTACCTGCAACTGTGTGCTGGATATATGTTAATGGAAACTATTAGAGCACTTTCAGGGTTGCACTTCTTATTTTAACTAGTCAAATACTATCATTTTTTGCACTTCTAACAAATCACTCAAAATATATTGCTCGTGGTTGAGGTTGAGAAAAAAATCTTTTGTTAAGAGATTAGTGAGTCATCTATCCCATGGCCCTCACTGCCACCTATTACACAGTTATGATAAAGCTTTCTCCACTAGAGATCCACAAGTCTTCTACTTTGGTTATTGCAGTAGAGCAAAGCTGTGTCCAGAGCAGCTGGACGATGCTGTAGTCATACGATGCAAACAATCGCTTGTCTAAGCCTGTTTGCTTTTCACAGAAACTTATTAGGACCACTGTCAGTCACTGAGTTTCATTTCAAGGGTCAGTAGCAGAACCTTGGGCCAGGAATGAACTGCTGAATTAGAGCAGCCCGTTCGTTACCACTTTTTGAAACGTGTAGTCACCATGAATTGAGTTTGTACGTGATTCGCTCATTAGCACTGAAATACTTTTCAACCTGTGTTCATATCATAGGGTCACAGATGCCTTGTCCCACCTGAAAAAGGAATTTGAGCCTGTGAAGTCTTTTTACAGATGGATAGGATTTTTTACAGATAAGAAAGTATGTCTGAAACTGCCTTGGGGCCTCTGTGCTCCTCTACTATCTTTGCACAGGGTGCACGTAGGCTAGTGTAAGGAGGAAGAGTTGCTAGCTCTTCACTCTGGGATACAGAAGGATTTGACTCACTCTACACTTGGTTTAAATTATTGCATCAAGGCACTTTACTGCCTGTTTCCTATTTATAAAATGTAGAGGCTCAAAGTCTCTAAGGATGAATTAAGTTGTGGTGGACTCAATATGTAAGTGAACTGTATCTTAAAAAAAGACTTTAATAATTGTTAAGTGCCCAAAAGATCACCCAGCAGCTTCTTATGAAATTTTCCTGCAGAGGAAATTGAAATAAAATATTTAGTTTTCAGGACCATATTGAAAAAAGTAATAATTTCAAAAAGAGGAATATTTTTATCCATTGATTTTTTAAATTTTACATTACTACTTATTATGTATTATCATTAAATAATTTAGTGAGAAATATACCATTTGACTCCTAACACATTTGGAAGAGAGAAGAGAGGTGAAAGCTGACAGTAGCCAAGCAATGTGAATTACAGGGCAGTTTTGCTTAACAGTCATTTATAAACCCAACTCTTCTAAAGTTGGTTTCATGGCTATCCTTGAAAGATTGAAAATATATGCAGAAAACCATATATATTGAACTAACTTCTATTAATCAGAGATCAAAACACCAAATTTTTCTGGTTTTCTAGTAGAAGAGATTGAAACTAAATCTACGGGTGGAATAGGAGGATGAACAAAGGTTATGTCCTAGAAGAAAGTCCTTTTCTTACTTTTACTGATATAACTTTTTCTTAATAAACATCAAGCAATTGCGTATTATTTATAGTTACACATTAAGCTATGTGAGGTGAAGAATTGTGGCTATTATTAATATGAAGTCATACAACTCTGTATTAGAAAACTTAATATTGGCTCTGCAAGACTAAGATTGTTTTTTGAGTTTTGTGTATGGAAAGCTCATGGCTCATCTCTTTGATTTGAATCTTCTAAGAGCTGGTGTTATTTGCTCTTCCTACTTCTTACACTAGCTCCATGTTGCTATGATAATACATTATTTTTACTAGAATATCGTTAAGCTATAACTTTCGTTGTTCATCCAAAGGAATTTCTTAAGTCATGCTGACTGATATGTTAAAATCTACTGAAAGGTTTAGGGTCAAATAAAAGCTCTAGGCTTGCAGACACAAATACAGGCTGGGAGGAGAATGGATTGGGAGAAGCCCTGAAGAGAAGGACTTGGGGGTGTTGGTAGATAAGCTCAACATGAGCTAGCAATGTGCACTTGCAGCCCAGCAAGTCAACTGTATTCTGGGATGCATCAAAAGAAGCGTGACCAGCAGGTCCAGGGAGGTGATTTTTCCCCTCTACCACGTTCTCGTGAGACTCCACCTGGAGTACTGCATCCAACTTAAGAAAGACATGGACTTGTTGGAGCGAGTCCAGAGGAGAGCCACAAAGATGATCAGAGGGCTGGGGCACCTCCCATATGAGGACAGGCTGAGAGAGTTAGGGTTGTTCAGCCTGGAGAAGAGAAGGCTCAGGAGGATCTTATCACTGTCTCCAAATACCTGAGTGTTTGGCAGGGGGGTTGGAACTCGATGATCTCATTTCGCAGGGGGGTTGGAACTCGATGATCTTTAAGGTCCCTTCCAATCCAAACCATTCTACGATTCTATGAAAATAAAGGCCAACATGTGAAGTATACAAGTAAAAAAACCTTTGTGTCTTTGTTTTTTTACTTTTTTCTTTTTGCAGCCTGGGCACCACCAAAAAAAAACCCCAAAACCAAAAACCCTAGTAGGACTCCTGACCATAAAAAAAACCCAAAACCAAAAACCCTAGTAGGACTCCTTTAGACTACAACGTTTTAATATTTGAAGATTTGTATCATTCTGGGATTCTAAGATTTTTCTTATTTTTTAAAGCTTTTATTGTTGACATCCTTGAAATGATGCTCCTTAAGAACATGCATGTTACTAAAGAGGTCAAGTATGCCTGAATTAAATTTATCAAAACAGCCAAGGTCTCCTTTTACTTGCAAAATAAATGCCTTTGCTCCAGAAGATAAGCACAGTATTTTGGAGGGCTAGAGTCACCAGTGAGTCCAACTTATCTTGGTCATTAATTTTGCTTTTCTAGCAATTATTTCTTTACCATTAAATTCAAGGGTTGTTTTTTTTTTTTTTCTTTCTGCAAGCTGAAGGGAAGTCATTAGAATGGGACATGCTGTCTTATGCTATGTGTCTTTTTTCAAACACTTAAATGCTCCTTCAATAATAAAAAATGGGATATGAGGATTGAAGTCCTGGCAAAATTGATGAGCCTTTTGCTTCAAACTGGACACTGAAATAATTGTGTCCTTACTGTGATTGTGAACATAACTTGTAAAGGGGACTTCCACAAGGTGTTCTGTGGTTTTAGGGTGTCATTGCATTCCTTGAAACTGCGCTGCAGCTCGGGTTTATAGCAGGAACAGAATACGGGTTGGGCTCTTTACGGTCACAATTGTTTTTATAATTGTCAGCTTCTGTTAGAGTTTGTGGTAGGCATCAAGTAATTCTTATTATTTTCCAATTAAAAATATCAAGCATAAATTTGGACTTTGGCCTTTACTTAATGCTAACAAGTATATTTAGCCTTTAAATTAATAGTGTCGTGGTCAAAAAGGAGTAGAAAAACTCAACAACTTTAAAAGTTACCAAAAAGGTTAGAGTACTTGTTTCTTGTACATCTTCCTAAGAAAAAAGGCAGTTTAAGCCAAAATATTCTTCATTGTAATGAGTCATGTCCTCAGTCCAGCAGATCAAGGAAATGCAACAGATGATTAGGTAGGAAATCTTGTTGAAAAAATACACAACAAGAAAGTCTCATTGAGTTCACTGTTTATACATGCTTTCAGTATATTTATGCATGTAAGAAATGGTGCTAAGTTAGTATCTTGAGAAAATACATATGACATAATACTTGCAGTGAGGGGATCTGGGGGACTGAGAAACTATCATTTTTATAAAGCCACACATTGATGTGGGAGCGCTACAAGCCAGGATATACATTCTAATTTAAAGAGGCAAGTCCTGTGGGGGAAAAAAAACAAACTAGCAAAACAAAAAAATTCTGTGAATTTTTTTCCCCTCAGTTTTGCAACTCTAGAAACTGTGAGTTCTGCAATTGCATAAAAAATTTCAAGAGGACATGACGTACTAAGTAGCAGAACTTCAGGCCTGATAAGAGGACATAATCTCTCTATATATGCAGGACAGGACTTCCCTTTCCTAAAAAAAAAAAAAAAAAAGGTAGAGCTAGCCAAGTAAGTTACTGAAGTTGGCTAAAGCTCAGACTGATTAGTGTAAGGTCATTTTGACCATTTTTTAGTCTTCTGATGCGCCGCTCTCCATGCAGGAGGCATTTTGAAAAACAGTACACTTGGTAAATATTCTGCTCTACTACAGTCTGTTCTTGAGAAAACTCAGCCTAATAAATATGCAAGGAAATAGACAGCAATAAGGAGAACTGATAGGAGAGTAGGAACAGATGAAATACAGTCTGCCAGTGCTTGGCTTTTGGTCAAAATGCTAGTTGAGATAGAGCCGTGTATCCAGTGGAACAACCTGCAGCTCATATATTTTTATTTTTCTGATTTTATCAGAAACATTATCAGAATGTGACCCCTAAAAAAGTGAGAGCATTATTGATCTTCTTTTGTTAATGGGCTGGGTTTGCCATGGTTCATATATTGAAAAAATATATATTCTGTCAGTTGTTCTACAAAGACATTACATACAAGAGGTGACACGCGATAATATTTTTCATGGTCAGTTTGATGGGATGTCAGACTGCTCTGTGTTTTCAAAAATATTTAATATGTTTAAGCGTCATTGATCTAGAAGTAAAAATGAACTTTCTGAACTTGTGTCTTGTCCACTCTGAAATCAAAGACCTTAAAAGTTAAACAGAATAAGAGGTTGATGGCTATTGACTCACTGATGTCTCCTAATATAAGTAAAAATGAACTTTCTGAACTTTTGTCTTGTCCACTCTGAAATAAGACCTTAAAAGTTAAACAGAATAAGAGGTTGATGGCTATTGACTCACTGATGTCTCCTAATATGTGCAATTAAGGAGGTCATGGTAAGGGGGAGCCGGAGGAAATCATAGCCTGTCCTGAGTGCACAAACAGCTGGGACCGGGTCACTGTGCAGGGGCATTCTAAAGGGAAATTCTGTCACAAAAATGAGATGTTATTCAAAACTATTAATTGATGCCATTAACTTGAAAATGAAGATTGTCTGATTGCAGAGAAGAGAGAAGAGTGAGCACAATGCAAAGAGAGCCAAGAAAATCTCAGACTGCAAGATGTTTTTAAAAAGCCTTCATAGCCTGGAATAAATATATATTTTCAGAGGAATAAAGATTAATTTCTCTTGGGGTTTGTTTGTGGATGGAAAATATTCTAGCTATGTGAATAAGATGTTTAGATTTGGGAGCAAAAGAAAATTTGATCCTTCAAGAGAATCTTGCCTTTAGGAAGGGCAGATTTTATGAGATCAGGATGTACTTGTGGGCCTGTGTAACTAGAATTGCACCTACAGGTCTTGCAGATGGCAGGACTGTACAAATCAATCTGAAGAATTTCTTTCTACTTTAGAATATACTTGAACTGTAAATTCTGTAAAAAAGGCTCTGCTGATACCAATTATGGGTATTGGCAAATGATCATCTCACCCTACATTAAAGCATCATTAAAAATATGTTGTGGATTCCGCGTATGTGGCCCTCTGCTTCTAAACAAAGTAAATCTTCAAAATTTTAGCCAGTGAGAAGGAAAGAAAATCAGAATTCATGTACTATTTCTGCAAAAAAATCCTTCTTTCTGGATATCTCTTTATTCAAACATGAAAATGTTGTGATGACAACTTGTTAGAACTTGGAAATATCAGACACTTGGGTTTTTTATAAGCTAATTAACTCTGATGTCTTATAGAAGCAATGTAAAAATTTAGCCTTTAAGACAACATGTGCTTCCAAAAATAGTCTCTGATATGCTTGTCCTTTTTTCTTGCAAAGTTTTCTCTTGAAATAAAAATCTTCCTGGAAATGTATAGTAAACTTATAATCTGTATATCACATTGGCCGAAGTGCCTTTCCTCTTTGGAAGCAGGCTTTCAGTTCGCTATACCAGTAGATGTTACTTGATCTGCTGATCCATGTCAGCAGTGTTTTGATATGATATTGGGGTATTTTTGCTACCACCACTCTCTGTTTAAAGATTCTTCTTTTTCTTAGAATACATCCTTCATAAAATGGTCTTCGTGGAATCTCTCCAGTTATGTTTAAGACAAAGAATTTGCTGGCTGATGAACACATTAAAAGACACCAAAAAAAGTCATCAAATCACTTGCCATTTCTCAGCAACGTGTGTTACAGTTCTGCTTCTGTACTGACCACCCCAGCAGTTCCTTACTGATGGTGCTGTGCAACAGCTGGATAGATGCTAGTACAATTCTGGTAAGTTCAGTGGGAAGCTCGGTGGATTTACATATGCTATATCTTTTAAGAAAGATGTTTAGGTTTCGGTCCTTTTTCTCTGAAGCTTCCACAATACCTCAAGACTTTATTGAATACACACTTGTCACATTGAAATCACTTGCAGCTGAAGACACAGCTGGGATAGACTTAGCAAACTGCAGATTTTTATTTTTTAAGAAGTAAGCATCATAACAGATGATTTTCAGGTGTCTGGTCTCTGGAAAGGAATCCAAACCTCAGAGCTACATCTCTACATTTCCTATATGGCAAAGGGAATCAGAGGAGCAATTTCAAATCCCAGGAAGGGACTTGAGTTGGAGTTGCTGCTCTCTTTGAATTCCCTATGGCTGCAGGCCACCCAAAAGCTAAAGATTCCCTCCGCTTAGGGCTTTGGTTCTTGCTTTTGGTTTTTATTCAGTTTTTTTGGATCCTCGAGAAGCTTTATTTTGAAGCAGTTTTATCTTCTACAGATTAACATTTGTTATTAAATCAGTCAGAAACACTGTTTCACCTGTCTCACAGGGGGGGAAACTCCTACAGAAGAAAGTGATTTAGGATTCTTGTTGGGTCTTTAATAAGCTTCACCTCTCTCTATGGGACATTCATGGGAGATGGGCAGTAGCTATCCCCTCAGTAAACGAGGTAAGAGTGAAAAGACACTTCCTCCTTTTTTTTGCAATTCTGATGCTTAATAATAATGGTTTTCAGTTCTAGCTGTAAAGCAGGGCTAGGCTGGCATTGTTCTGGTCAGTGGTGAAAGGTATCTGTAAATGGAGAGCATTTAAAAGCTTTTTTCCTTGAGTTTTCCTATCAAAAATTCTGATTAGGTTCTCCTGTAGCACAGTTTGCTTTATGAATCTCTTTTTCTAGGATCCTGACCTTCCCTGCGCCGTCTATAGGAAGCATCTACTGAATGAATGGGAGAATAATTGGTTCTGCTCTGTGATTTTTCTTTCTAAAATAATTTCTCTATTAAGACTAGTATGGCTTTTAATGGTTGTTTAGCTAATTTCAGTATGTTCTGTCCACTTCAGGACTTCATCTTGCATGTATTTTGCTGGTAAGCTTCACAGAAAGCTGCCTTTCATTCTCTGTCTGCTTTGACTTTTACTCGGAGATTAAAAAAATCATTTTCATTCCTACTTCCATGGCTACCTTGAGTAGTGGATGCTTCCTGAGTGTGCACATGTAGTCGTCATTCCTCTTTGTTTTTCTCATAGGCTGTACTTTCTTTCACTACATTTCAATTACTTATTTTTATCCTACAGTAAGATTTTCCGGGTTTTTGCGTTTCTTTCCCAAACAGAACATCTCAATTCACTGGAACAGAGATATCGCATGGCCTTGTGTGTACTTTTATTTCATTTTGCTCAGTTTTGCTTTTATTTCCCTTGCCATTCTCTGGTAACACCCTAAATTACCTGCCTGCTAAATCCCAGTTTGGTGCCCTCTATTCTCCTTTCCATTGATATATCCTTCTTGCCGATTTTCTTGTGTACTGGCTGCTTTTCTTTCTGCTTCTTCCTGTCTCCTTGCTGAACATCGTGTTCTTTCTTCCTAATTTAAAGCCCTTTTGCCTAGTCCTATTAGCTTTCCTTCTCAGCAAATTGGTGGCTATACTCCCCAAAAAGTATCAACTCTTTGAAGCCTCTGCTTTGTGTTTCTATCCCCCCTACCTTTCAGGCACTGATTTATCACCACGATTCTGGAACTTTTGGTTTTTGTTCAACCTAAACTGTGGCAATGAATCATATATGACATTAAGCAGGTTAGATTGAACCTAATTATGTTTTCCTTTGGGAGTTACAAACCACAAATTCCTCTTGTGGATTTCTAGGTCGGGGATTAATGAAGCAGCAGTATTTTCTGCTTGTTTCAGGACTGTACTATGGCATCATACTTATACCAGCTCGTGGGTGAGTGTCTGGAGTCTACACTGACTCCATTTCTCCCAGCTTCCTAGCATTGTTCTTCTGTATTGACTTCCCATACCTGCTATGTCATAAGATGGTTTAACTAAAGATCACAAAATATTGTCTAAGCAGAAGGGGTGAGTTGAAGTTACCCAGGTAACCTTGATTATTTTTTCCCCCATTTTCTAACTTGTGAAACTTTTTCTTTGTAATTCTGTAAATGTTATTTTAATGTAATTTGTGACTAATATATATATATTATAGATAAGTCTATCTAATAAGCAGTTTGAAATAATATATGTAGAGTCTTCTATTTTATATTCTTTTCTGTAAGTCAGCAGCGTAGAGTTCATTAACTTGATATGGATCTTTTTCAGTCTGTAACCATTCACCAAAGAATGGATTTAGCAGTATATTTATATGGTAAATGTACTGATACTGCTTACTTACTTTAATATGAAGTTCAGCTTCTTTTAATGGGTTTTCCATATATAAGTCTTTGGTTCTTTTGGAAGGGGACTTGTAATCCAATCTTCTTTCTTCCCATTTCAGCAGAATTCTTGCTTCTAAACTGTAGAATAACCCTATTGTAAGGATTAAATTTATTTATTAATTTGTGCAGTACTTGGAGAAGTATACTTGAGCAAACTAGTTATTAAAAAGGGTAACAGTTACCATAATACTTTAAATAGTGGACACTACTGAGAGGTGGTGGTTTGTGTGATTGGTTTTTTTTGGTTTGTTTGTTTTTTTTTTTTTTTTATGGTGGGGGAACATTCAAATGGAAACTATGTAGTGAGTTCATACAAAAACTCTCACAGGAACAGCTATGACTCTTGCATCCATCCCAATTAAATAGAGTGTGATGATGATTGCATGTGTGTTACTGATAGTGTTAGGAGAATTTCTGACAAAGCTTTTGCTGGAGATGAAATGAAATTAAAAAAATGTAAACTTTGAATCTTCTGATTTGAAAAAAGAAAACCTTCTCAACATGTTTTTTTTTTTTTTTAAACTATTTTCAAAGAGCAAGTCTTTTTTCAAAAAGCAATGCTTTTCATTTTGAATATCCTTAAAATAAAGTAAGACTGAGTGGGGTGTGGTGTTTTTTAGATCTATTTTATTTTAAAATCATTTATCAAGTCATCAGATTCTGAAATAGATTTGCTATTTTAACTGTAAAACAATTATTTTAAGCACGTCAATCCAGTAACTGTACCACCTTCAACTGTCTCTGGAAAGTTTCCTAGTTGGTATTGGTCTCCCACAGAAAGTAGATGGTGTTCTTTCTGCTTAATGAAAGACTGATATGTTTACCTTAACAAAACTGGCAGTTATTCGAAGTGTACCAAGAATCCTTGGTATGGAGCCAGATGATTATGAAATGGGTTTGGTTTTTCCTTTTCCCCTCTCCCCCCGCCTTGTTGTGTGGTGTGGTTTGTTTGTTTGGTTTTCTTTTGTTTTGGTTTTTTTTTTTAAGAGTACTTATGACATCCACCTTATCCTCTGCAAGAAGGACCCTCCTATCATTTGGTTTGACACAAAAGCTCTATACATTTCACTAAGCTGGAACCTTTACAGAAAACCATGGAACTACTGCAAGTTTTGTGGCGGATTACATCTCAGTTATTCCTGGGAGCCCTTCTCCTAGCCTTGAAGTGACTTAGTAACCTTGTTTAAACTCACCTTCAGAGGTGAACATGAACTAAGTGATACCAGTGTGAGCTAGCTGAAAATATGCAAAGTTCTAGCATACATTTCCAAGTATTAGATGTCTCTCACAAAAAAAGCTATCAGAAATGCAGTTTCCTATACTGCACCAAAAGCCCCTACGGAGACTCTGGACAAAATCAGATAGCCGCTAGCATGAACCTCTATAAATAATTTATGAAGGTAAAATGTGTCCACTTGCCAGCAGAAAAACAGTATCTCAGAAAGGAAGACTGCGTTTCAGATCCTTGATCCTTAAGGAATAACTACAAAAAATTAAGTATATTCATAACTAACAGTCACAGCTATACTTGACATTAAAAATCATTGAGATAGTGCCTTCCTTGTGTCCATTTTTTTTTTTTCCAGGTGGCACCTCTGCCTGACCTCTCTGTCCCACCAGACGTGCTGAACTTATTACAGTTTCTCTTGCTGACGTTACCCTCTGCTCTACTGGTAACAACCATAATTTTCTTTCAAATTAGCCAAATAATTAACATAATTATTCTCAGCCTCAAGTTTACTGCTTTTATTTTAGATCTGAAGAAGGAATTGTATGCCCAAAAGCTTAGTGTATAGCCTCTTTGCATAACTAGCAATCAGTAAGCCTAACAAAAAAAAAAAAGGAAAAAAAAAAAGTCCTCACAAACTTTATTTCTCTGAAGAATAGATGGAATATACGTGTTCATGCAAAATTAGCTACTCGAGTACACTTCTATAAATTAGTATTTCATATCTTTGGAAATTCATCACAGTTTCACTGTATTCAGTAAAATACTTTGTACAAAACACAAATCACACTCCCGTGTTTCTGTAAAAACACATCAAACTCTTCTAGGACACATTGCAATGACTTTATGCTATTACTTTCTGTATTTTTTTTTTTGTTGTTGTTTACAGGTAAAGTAACCTCCATTTTACAACTGAAATAAGCAAAAAATAGTTCTGCAGTTTTGGTGGTGTAAATACAATTGTGATTTAAGAACTACAGGAGATCACACATTTCTTCTTATTTTCTATTTTTTTCCTGTCAATTAGGATGATGACCATCTTTTAAAGATCTGGTTCCAAGCTCTGTTTAGTTTGGTGCTGTGGGTTTGGTTTTTTTGGTATATAGTTATTGTGCTTATTACACTCAAAATTTTTGGGTGAGAGAGGAGCACAGTGATAAGTGAAACTAGGAAGTTATTGTTACTCTGGTTCATGATTTAACAATATAATAGTATAAATTATTAGTTACTATGTTCATAATCCAAATTAACGTAGAAAAGCTTTAATAGTATGGTTAAATTGCTTTTCAGGGAATAAAAAATAATTCGTTCCTAGAAACCTCTTTTTTTGTTTGGTGGTGTGCCCAGCCCCACTGTGTAGCTTCAGCCTTCCTGAAGCAGAAAGGGAGAGGGGCTCAGGGAGAGGGGTCAGCACCCTGAGGTCCTCACTCTCAGGAGGCGTGCGGTCCTGTCGCAGGGAGTTTTTTCCTTCCCTTCACTGGGAGAAGTAACATGCTAACAGTTCCTTCCTCTCTGGGCTTGGGTCTGCTTGGGCTTTTTAAGTTTTCTTAGCACAGCTTATGTGCTTTTTGTTGTCATTGGTTCCCAGTGAATCAGATTTTGTTCTAAAGCTGATTTTACGTGAACAATGAGAGGCTACACTCCTGTAGTGACCTGTGAATTAAAGCTGTGATTTCTGTCAGTACCCCTGGGCCTCTGGTATCGTCCTGTGTGTGTGCTCTCTTCTCCACCTCATTTTGTTCTAGAAACACAGGCAACCCAATCCACCATGAGTAACTCCCCGTTATCGCGGTAAACCAAACGTAATCGGAAACAAATTTAGACAAGACTTACCTGACCACCAGACAACTGCTCTCACAGTTGTATTTATTATTTTTTTTTTTTAAGGCTAAAATCAGCTCAAGCTAAAACAAGCCCAGACAAGTTATGGGACCCTGAACTGTCAGGTCAGTGGCCTTTAGTAATGGCAAAATTTTCTTTATCATAAATATACTTGGAAAGTTCAACCAAACCAAAGCCAAATAATATTGCAGAGATAAGTTGACCTCCCGTGATCTGCTGATATAGCATGAATTAAACTGTCCCTCTGTTCATGTCTCCTCAAAAAAAAAAACTATCCTGTCTTCCATGACATTCACTTATATTGCGATGTTAGTTTCTAGCAGCCTTTTAGTAGATGTGTTATTTAAAAAAACCCCTACAAGTCCACTTCTAAATAAGTGTAAAAACTTATTAAAAATTGCTATAGCAATTCAGTCAATTAAAACCAAACACCAGCTCCCTTCCCCCCAAAAAAGAAAATCCGAACCCATCAGAATTTTCTGAAGAGATATATTGTCATCAGTGGTCTAAAAACAACTGTTTTAAAAAAAATAATTTTTTGCTACTACTTCCTGTCTGTAGCACTCACCTGTCACGTACGATATGAAATTTGAAGCAATTTTTATGTCAAACAAGAGAGTGACCTCTAGAGTGGTCTAATTACTAGGTATGATGTGGTTTGGTGGTGTTTTGGTTTTTTGGGGTTTTCTTTGTGGTGTTGAGGGGTTTTTTGTTGTTGTGGTTTGGTTTTTTTGGGGTTTTTTTTTTTGTTTTTTTTTTTTTTTTTTTTTTTTTTTAGCAGCCATGAAGTGCCTGGGAATGGAAACTAAACTGTGAAAGCTTTAGTGTTCTGCAGAAGATAATTCTTATGTTTTTGCTAGCCCTAAGACAACTGTGCTAGAGCTTGAATGCATCTTGTGAATGAGAATAGCAGTAGCTGCA
The DNA here is from genome assembly GCF_000699245.1 of Pterocles gutturalis. Taxonomy (NCBI): domain Eukaryota; kingdom Metazoa; phylum Chordata; class Aves; order Pterocliformes; family Pteroclidae; genus Pterocles; species Pterocles gutturalis. The sequence continues at coordinate 87,624 of NW_010115441.1, forward strand.
TGATGACGGTTAGAATATTTTCATTATATTTTATCACCCTCAGCTAAAGAGCATTTGAAACAAAACACCCTGAGATTTCAACAGAAAAATACTATTTCATGTCTGGGTCTTCCACAAAGCTGCTGGTATCAAGCTTAGGAGGCATGCTGTGCTGTTGTTCCTTACCCTATGTCTCTTACCATTAGTGTCTTGAAAGAATTTCTTCAGCAAAATAAGCTGTAATTGCAACTGTTCAGTGCCCACCTGAGAAAATTACTTTTACTATTAAAAGTGAATGGATCGAAAAGGTTCAACACATTCCTTTTCTACAAAAACATGTATCAGAACGAGACCAACAAAGTAACAGAACAAGCAGGACTAACATTGCATAGTACATTCCTATTTAAATCTGTCAGGTTTTTTTTTCTTTAACCCTTTAACCTCCTCTCTTCTCCCACATTTTCTTTGTACGTCTCTCCTTCCTCTTCAGTGCTGTTGTGTGATTTCTAGATTCCTTTAATGCCAGTTATAACATCAAAGCATCAGAATCTATTTTTATTTCCTTAATAAAGACCATGGTTTTAAGTGATCGCTGCATTACAGTTTGGAGTCAGATTTTCACAGATACTGAGATTCCTCAGCTTTCCGTGCCCTGGTTTTGAAAATCTTTTAAATGCCTATGTGGTTTGCCTTGGAGTGTAAATCTGTCCCCCAAAGGAGGATCTTAATATTGAGCATTCCCATTAGTCGCTGTTTCAAGGCCAGCTTTAATGAAGATGAAGATGTTCCTTTCACTGAGGTTTTAAAAGGAACTTCCACTGAAATATGAAAGCTTTCTTCTAATATTTCAAAAAATCAAGAAAGTAGCCGTGAACTGAAAGACTTTTTTTTTTTTTTTCTTTTTCTCCCCTCTTCAAGAAATGCAGCCCTTCCCTGTGAAACTTTGTAGCTGGAAGCCCATTTACAGTAATAGCTTCAGCTGGTCCTAATGATCAGCTGAAAGAATTGGGGTAATAACGTTTTCCAGAAGGAGATGTGTTTGGGCTCTTTTCAGCTTGCAGGGGGATAGTCCTTTTAACAGAGCAGAAATATCCTCTCATAACACGCTGTCTGACACTAGCTCTGATTTCCATTGGCAAAACAAGGCGTCAGGGCAATGGAGGTGGAACAGCAGTATTTTGAGAGTGCCTGATTTAGCAACGCCTCATGTAATCGCACCGTAATGGAAAGGGGATTGGGGCAGGGTGGGCAGGAAGATGGCTGCAAAGGATTTGTTTCAGTTGTGGCTAATTTATTTTCCCCTGAGGCAGGTAGACCCCCCACAGAGGGCCCAAAAGCAGATTTCAGTCTTGGTTTTGGCACAGAAGATGGCCAGCAGCTCGCTGTAGCCGGCCAGGGGTGCAGCTCAGAGCAATGGCCCTGGACTCAAACTGGCATGGCACGAGGGCGTTGGTGGAAACAATCCGACGTGTGGACATGTGGTGGGAGGAGAGCGAAGGGGCTGTAGACACAGGGCTGCCTTTCTGCTCCGTTTGCTGTCTGGGCAGCGTGGCCCTGAGGCCTCAGGCGGTGACCCCAGTGAGGCTCAGGGCACGCACAGCCATGGGGCTACCGGGTTGTTGGGCTGGGTGGCCCCAGCCAGGCATGACCCTTTCCCTGCTGGCAGTGGGGGCTGTTGAGCTGGGGCACAGTGCTGCTGGGGAGGGGCTCTGCCCAAATGGTGTGGGGCTCTGTCGGTGGAGGAAGCTGTCTGCCCTGACAGCCCGGAGGGCAAGGCCTGGCCTGGAGGGAGGAGGAGATGGTGGTGGTGCTCAGTGTTTTGTCATGGGGTGTTCTGCTGTTGCTTTGTTGAGGCTGAAATACTTACGTGGAAATGTCTGGCTGCTGAACATCATGTCCTGGCTGGCAAGAGACAGAGTCAGCCTGTTACTACCTGGCAATTAATTATGTATTAGCGTCATTTTAGGGGCAGGATAAAAAACCCCAGTGGTTGAAGCACGTGCATGGGTTTTTCCTTAGTCAATTAGTTATGGTGTCACGGTGTGAAACATCAGGGTTTCTGTCCTTTGAGGCATCTTGTGCTAGTATCTTTTCCAGGCATAAAACTGTGCCAGAGCATGACTCGCTCTGTAATAGTTTATATAATAATGAGTGAGTAGGAATCACTTGCCAAAACGTATGTTCCTGGTGCAGCTTTAAGCTGCCCTAGGATGTCAGAGATGTTTTCATGGGGATGGGAAATAGGATAGAGACACTGAGGGGGGCCCAGGAGCCTTGTAGAAAGGCAATTGGAGCCCAGGCGGGATGGCCAAGGTTGCCTGGAAAGAAACGACATGTTTGGTTTTTGTCAACTGAATCCCATCTTACGTGCATGCATGAACAATACAGTATAAATCCAAACATTATTGTAAACTTATGTTAGCTCTGATGCAAAACAACAGAAATTAATGTTCGTTATTTTCTGATAAAAATACCAAAACACCGAGGGAGTTTGCTGCTTGTAAAAACAATACAAGACACAGTCCTCGCCACAGTTTATTTTAGTAGCACAAGTTGGTTCTCACGTTGACTCTAAAAAGCTATTATTTCCCAAATGTACACAAAATAAGTCTGAACATGTTTACCTATAATACAACAAGGTGAAGTTAATTACAGGAAGCTTCAGAAGTGTGCTGCCTGTGTGCTGCTGACACAGCTCGGGCGGATCGGTCTGAAGGGAAGTGGAGAGGGGAGGACAATCCCTGGGTGGGAACCACCTTCGGAACAAAAGCCAGAACTTCAAAGCAAGTGAAAAAAAACCTCTGTAACACTTCTAAAATGTTACAGTAAATGAAGTGAAAATAACATGCCCATTTACATGTCTTTGTTCTTATTTACGGTTTTACTTAATGTCAGGAGATTGCCAAAGTTTCAGCATCAGCGTTTGCATTCCACGACAAGATTTAGGAAAAAGAAAACAAGCAAAAAAAAAAAACAACCACTTTCTATTTTGCAAATTACCTGTGTCCATGTGCAAGTTACATAAGAAGGAGTTGATGGGTGCAATAGGGAGTTATTTTTAAGCAAGCCTGCTGGTTGAGAGATGCATTTCCAAACTTGGAGACCTGGTTTTGTGCCCAAAATCTATTCTGTTGTATGCGTCAGTACTATTCCTTTGTGTCTCGTGCAGCACCAAGCCCATGGTTAATGTGTTATAAAATGAATGAAAGGGTTCCTCCCCCTCAACTTTTATTTAATTAATAGGGATTTATAATAGTATTTAATAATACCTTTTATCGGCAGAGATCATCAAAGTTCCCATGATGTATAAAGCCTTTTCAATTTTAGTCTATGACCAGCTTCTGGAAGACAGTCGTTCTTACCAAAACTTCCAATTTTTGTTCTTAAATGTAATATTTGTGGTTTAGATTGTTTAATAAGCATACAATTTTTATTTATACTGTGATCTTATTTATTATGTCAAGTATGCAAAGTCATTTTTTTTAATATACAGCTGTGCTTGTGACTGTATTAAGAGGGTATATTGCATTTTGTTAGCATGGAACAATTGGCTGAGAACTTTTAAAAGTGTTCTTTAGATAGTCTACTCAACTAAATTCAGCTAGTCTTTGTAAAAGAGGTGCATTTTATTTTTATTGTGTAATATTCCACCATAAATTAAGCTGAAACCTCTTGCTCTGCATCTCTTTTCCTAATATTTATTCCTACTTGAAAAACAATCCACTTTTATTTATATGCATGACATTTATATTTACTTTAAATAGTGAGAGCTCAACATCTTCCAGTGCAAAAATATAATAAATATATTCTTGACCACCTATGTATCTTTTTAAACTTTGGTTTAAATGTCAGGGTAATTTTCTTTAAATATTGTTATATTAATCACCTCCATTAATGCTGATAATTAAATGCTTTCTGGTGTTTTCAGACCCACAGATACATGAGAATAAAAACCTGATGGATACATGTAAACACAATTTTTTCAAACTGTAGAATGCTGTGCTGGTATTTAAGATAAAGTTCTTAATTAAAATTTAAAATATTGCCAAAATTACTTCTTGGGGAACTTGTTTTGGGGTTTTAGAGTTAACTACACTTGGATAAAACCTTTTACTGGGAACAGCAATATTTTAGGCATTTTTAAATGCTCCAACTTTAAATTGATGAGCAATTAGATCATCCCTAGACATTCAATGGCAATGGCCTTACAGGGGTGACACTGAGACAGTAATAATGATACCATCATATCACCACCAAGTATACTCTGTATGACTCATTGCCTTTTTGTAGAAGTCTCAGCTTTGGAAATGAGTGTGTGCGAGATGCTTGGTTTGGTGAATGAGCAGGGAGAACGAAGGGATGGACACATCAAAAAAATTCCATGTAACTTCTAAATATTTTTTAAAAATAAAAGTTGCAAGATGGTGCCTGAAATCTAGAATCAAGACAAAATGAACATTTTACACAGTATTTTTTCTCGTTCAACACTTATGTGGAAGTGAGTTTTAAATCCTATTCATGGATGGCATTTACTTAATGATTTTTCTCCAGTGCTACACAGAAACAGTTTAACTCAAAATCCTAATGGCAAAGAGAATCTGTCAATAGTGTTTGTTAAGGAAGCTTTGTGTTCTGTAGTAAATGCTTCCCAGCTTTCATGTTCTTCTACATTACTACTCCTCTTACAACTCCTCCTTGGAAAGCAGTTGGTCATTATTATGTTGAGACTCAGTACTGGCTTTTTGATGCCATTTCTTCCAACTCTACAGACGAACAAAGCACTCTGTGGATGACAAGGGTGAACAGTATATAGGTATAAAATATTTATTTTTAAATTAGTTAGAGTTATCATATGAGTCATTGTGCTTATTGCATTGCATAGTTCTCTCAGCTGGAAAGTCGGGTGATTTTGTCATTTGGAGATGCTCTTTGTCTATTACAGCTCTTGGTTAAAGTGTTCACAAGCAGCATGTGTGGCTTCATAGGGTGGAGAAAAGGGTGAGAGACAGACAGACTTTTCAGGTAAAAGAGCAGAATCTGAAGAATCCACTCAGGCCTGTCCTCCTGTGCCCGGTGCTAATCTCAGATGCTTTTGACACTAATGCAGAAGACATGCATCACTGGTTATTTGGATCAAAAGAATGTTTTTTTTTCCTTTTAATCCCATGTATTAGCGTGATGGCCTTATGGAGGCTACCAAATCTCTAATACTGCACTGTATTCACTGTGCAACTCTTCTACTACAGGGAGAACGGAGAAATAGGATTCCCCCCGCCCTGTCATCTCCTGTAGAAATTCTGCATAAAAATCCCGTGCTTGCCTAGGTAATAGTATACGGTTTTTCCCAGATGCTTAAGCTGCTATAAATCAAGTAAGTACATGCATGTCAGAGGACGGCATAACCCTTCATTTATGAATGTGTTAAGGAACAGTCAGAAAGTGATATTGATTATGGTTTTATACCAGGGACTAGTGAGAAAAACGAATCAGTGCATCATAGGGAAAACTTAACTATTATGAAACATTTAGTGTTGTAGGAAAGTATAAAAGTTGAGCAAACTCCCAATGGATGGCAGCAGCATAATTTTTACTAGAGAAAGGATGTAAAGCAGAGATTGGGGTTAAAAAATAAAAAGTAATAAAAGGAAAGAGCAGGAGAAACTGATATAATGAAGACTCGTACATGAAGGTCCTGTCCATTGATATATTTTGATTAGAATATTTTGACTAATATATCACAATTCTGAACAGTTATTTACTGTGTCTATATTAACTCACTGATGAAGGATGAGCATACCAAAATAAGATAATATAAAAATGGCTATTCAGAATGCAAGGAAGGAAGGGAGAGAGGTTTAATAATTGTCAGAATAAGGCAGAATGAAATTTGTTCTGTGTGACAGTATATCTGTTTGTGTTTTCCATAGCATGCAAAGCTACATTTTGTTTTACTCAAGCCCTATGAGGTGCCTTGAACCCTTGAGAGAAATTGATAAATAATTGTAACAGTCATTAAAATGGACAATACACATTATATAAGTGAAGAGAAAATATATATTAACAGAATATGCATTCAGGTGAAAAACACCCAAACACAAAACTCAAGACCTCAACGACTGTTAAAAAATTTTCTGCAATGATTTTATTTTTATTTTTTGCTTGAGTTTGTTCCTACTGTCCTAGTGCCCTTTTCAAGTTGATTTTGTTTACATCATGGAGCAAATGAGGTTTTGTTTTATCTAATTGACTTCTGTAAACCATTAATTAACTATGTCTACCTGAAATGTCTTGGTGGTTGATAGCACTGAGGGCAAAAAATACCCTGTGGTATACACAGCCAACCAAATTAAGCAACACTTGTTCTACTTGCATTCCACTTTTTGCAGTGTTTGAACAGCTATCTGCCAGGTGAGTAGAGTGTGAATTCAACACGTAGGAAGACTTCATGGAAGTCTTTCAAAGTTAGTTACAAAGTGGTGTAGTTGACAATGGTAATTTTTATATGCAAATGGTATAATTGTGATAATAATACAACTTAAATGCATGTGGCATTTACTATTACAGTTTACCAACAGTCTGCTGAGAACTGTGGTGTCAGTCTGTATCTCTGGAATGTATACCTCAAATGCTAGGTGAACAACAAAGAAGTTACTGGTTTTTTTTTTTTTTTTTTTAAAGCATTTACAAGCATACTCAAGGTTCAACACTGTAAAAGAGTTTCTGCTTCATGACAAAGTTCTGGTGCTTGTTGATATTTCTCTGATCCTTCAGTAGTTCAATTGCCTGATGAATCCTGCCATCCATTTCAATTATTAGATTTAGTAGGCCAAAGTATTTCCAGAGATACAATTATTGATGTTAACTTGGAAGAAAAAACAACATTAAATCTCTTGCTCTGGGTTTCAGTACAAATCTCACGGCTCAGGTCAGTCTCAAACGGTGGGGAGGAGATGCCTGTCCTGATGTGTCCTGCTCACACAAAACATGCCTTTATTTTTCCTCTGAGCCAACTGCTTTGCTCGGGTCCTGCTTAAACTGAAGTAAACACTTGACTTTAATAGGATTTAAACGTGTGATTAAGCACTTTGAACTGAGTCTTAAAAAACAGGAGCCATACCTGCTCTCAGATGCTTCTAGTCAGTCTGCTGCCTGTTCACCCTCAGTGTCTGCTGGGAGAGATAATGAATTATATTAAAAGAAAGCTTTGGAGACAAAAATCAACACTTTAAAGAACAAATGTGACACTTTTGGTCTTTGCCTAGCACATCTAAAGGGCAGAAAGGAAAGTTTAGCTAATAAGATCAACAAAGAGGGCTGAGAACTGATCAGAAGAGTTTTGCGGTGTACACTCAGGATCTGATATGTCAAGTGTCTTATCAGAGCCCATTATCTAGGGAGCTCAGTTTCACTTAGGGAGGTAGAGACACTGAAGGCATTTGTAATAGTAATTTTAGGGGGAGCTGATGCAAAGAAAAAGGTAGAAAACTCTCAGGAGTGGAATGTCAGAATAAATAGCTACTGTCTAAAGGAAAGGAAAATGTGACTCTCCCTATGGATTGCTTAGACAGCACTGCTTCTTCCAATAAAGCTTACATGGGACAAGAGCTAATTCAACAGAAAATTATTCATAAATTGTTGTTTTAAATAACCGTAGTTAGAACATAATTTTTTTTTTTGCCTTTTAAAGGAAAAAGTAACATTTTGTAATGCACAAAGATCATAAAGTGGGTTTAGAAATTGAAAATGCAGTCTCCAGAAATATACCACATTAAAGGTGAGACTTTAAAAGACAGTTAAGAGGTTTAGGCCCACTCTGGATTATCATTCTGAGGGGAATATCCTTAGGCCTCTTCAAAAACCGTGAAACTTTACTTCTTTTGCGTTGATGTGCAAAAAAAGCTATGCTGCAACTTTAAGAAAATAATTGCTGTTAAACAAGGTCCTTATTATCAATGAGGTTTCATAATAAATTCTCTTCCTAAAATTATGCTCTAGCAGTGCTGCCCTGTGTTTGTTATACACTTCATCAATTTGTCAATATTAATTTTAATGACTGTATTTGTTCTTTTATAACAGTATGAATGGAAAGGAGGGATAGATGCTTTTTCTAATAGTTTGAATAAATCAGCATAAAAGATCGAGATACTGGGTACAGACCTAACAATTTATACTTAGAGTGTATTTCTCCCATGATTTAACATAAAAATAGTGTAACTAATAAAATAAAGAAAAAACAGTGTTTTTGCCGGCAAAAATAAAAGTTCACTTGTTTCGTATTGCTGTACAAAATTGGTAAAGTGATGTAAAAAGAAAGGTCTGCTACCATAATTCAAGAAGTTTAAGAGTAACCTCTGTCATCAGTCATGAATATTCCATGTGCACAGCAAAAGAGTCACTTGATAGTGTTTATCTCTGGAAGCAGGCTGGAAACCGAAATGACTTCAGAAAAGACAGGAAAACATCAGTATCTTTGTTTCTAAACAGAAGGTGATAGATATCAAAGAGCCAGAAAGATGTAAGTAGAGAATATGCTGTGTGGGAAGTTTATCAATGTTTTCACAGTAGACAGGATACTAGGAACATGCAAATATTAAACAAACAAGTGATTTACCCACACCAAATCTCGTCTATGGAGAGCTCTTCCTTTATTTGGGTGCTTCTCTTTCCATGAAATGGCTGAGCATCCAGCAAGGCTGACTCATCTGAGGTTTGCCCTGGGACTGCCTTGGGCAATGGTCAAGCTTCAGGCCAGAACTGAACTAGTTCATCAGTGAACTCTAGAGAGCACTGCAGTGCTGGAAATCTCCCAACGTGGAACTTGAAGTTGAGGTTCTGGCAGTTCAGAGTTATTTAAGATTCCATGGATCTTTAAACAAGTATAGCAGTCATTAAAATGACAAAATAAAGTCCTAAACTGAGTAATAACATTTCACTGTTCTCTCAAAATAATATGCTGTGATGTTTATTACAAGAGTATGCCTTTTTTTTTATTTTTATTTTTTTTTTAAATCCCCAGCAGCTCTATACTTGCACTGAAAATAAGGAAGAGTGGGGGATGAGAAGCAGTCAGGTGCAATTTTCAAAGTTGCCCCAGAGGTCTGAGTACTTACCTCTTTGATTTTAAAACCACCTTGAAGACCTCTGAAAATAAAAACTGTTAGTTTTACTAATCTAGAAATATGGAATAGTTGAGTGCATACTGCTACTGAAGTTCAAGGTAAAACATCACCCGTTAGAGTAATGTAACTTTTAATATTTCTTATAAGCAATGCCAAATCAGGCAGACACATTTATCCACAAGTGCTGTGACAAAAATGTAAGAGGAAAAATCAGTAAATGCCACTGCTTGTATTTTCTGAAACAATCCAAAACATAATTCTGGGACTTTATTTACCTGTTTTTTATACCTGAATGTGGATATCTGTCTATACTTGCTCTTCTCTAGGCTTCATTGATCACTTGATTCTATATATACTCTGTTTCTTCTGAATTTGACAACTCAATAGACCACATAAACTTTGAGTGCGCAACCCCTTTCATGATGCCCTGGGTTGCTGGTGCCTTGGGTTTGCCCGTTTGCTTCTTGGCGTGTTTTTGCCCCATCCACTGGTGGATATTGCTTTATGCTATAAGACTGAGAGCTTTTCTCCCAGCAGTGGTGAAGGAAAAAGCGTCAGCCAGGGTTGTGCTCTGTTTTGAAAGAGAAACTCAGCTTATTGTCACAGACCAATATCACCAAGGTAAAGATGAGTCGGGGGAATCCAGATAAATCTGTTCAATCCCAACCAGATTTTCAGCTCAGGCTATGGGGATATAAACTGTCAAATGCAATGGATCAGGCCTGTCACTTGTTCCATCAAAACCAAAAATAAAACAATTTTTTTTTCCCAATCTTTACTTTCAAGCTGTTCCTCGTAGTGTCAGTAAAAATCAGAAAGCAAAGATTTTATTAAAATACATTAGAGGTATAACTGATTCAATAATCAATGTATTTCTTTGCCACCTGACAAAAAAATAACTAATGATCTTCTTAAAAATCGTATTTCTTGAAAAGATGTAGTTAAAAATTGAGTGGTGTAGCAATGAGACTAAACTGAGGGTCCAAACTATAATGGTTTCAAATAAGTTTTTAGATCATCCAGTCATCACAAAATAAGAAGAAACTACAAGTGTGTTGTTAGTTACAAGAGTCCATTGATGGCCAGGAGGTAACGAAAACATGTAGGGTCCAGCGAGTTACTTGCAATCAGTCTTAAATCCCAGCACTTCCCATGAAGTCTTTCAGTGAAATAATATATAGCTATAAATATCAATATTTAATTAGGCTGTTTTCACTTTTCCAGTGGGCTAGGAATACTAGCTGTGGTAGGTGCCATACCTACTGCTAGCTGTAGTATTCTCTGCTGGCCCATTAGTCTCAGTTTTCTGATTGTTGTAGTATCTTAATGCTTCTCAGTAAATCAGAAATAATCTCATAGATCTAGTTCTGTTTTCTTGTGAATAGAAGAAATTACTATGATATTTCATAGATTGCCTTTTACTTTACATGTTTAGGGGAAAAAACTTGCTTAGGGAAATCGTATTTAAAGAATGTATGATTTTTATTACTAGTTTTGATTACAGTATCTTTTTTTAAAGAGGGATTTGGAGGGAAAAGAATATTAAGAATGGATTTTCTTTAAAAATATATTTATTTGGTTTTGAGGTATTTTCTTTTCATTCCTTTTTCCCATGTCAAAAAGGAAAGGGCAGAAAAAAAACAGCTAAGGGAAAACAAACCAACCCTTCAATTACCTTAAAATATGGAATTCTTGTTTTCTGAGTACTGTTTTTATATTGGGTTTGGAATAACAGGGTTATTTTCCTCTGTCATAGCTCCTTGAGTCCTTGATAGCTTTGGCCAGGAACTTTGGGCTTGCAGATGAAAGCAAACATCTACAAGCAGCAATACATTGCCCATCGCCAAACTCCAGGGTCCCTGGTCCGCCTGTCTGCTTCGAATAGGTAGTGGGACCAGCTAACCTAGGGTAGCTCACGTAGAAATTGACAGCAGGTTGTCAGAAAATGCAGTGTACTTGAATATTGAAATAAAATTCAGCTAAATCCTTTTTAGTGATTGCTATAACGTTGCACATTTCAGCACAGAAATATGCCTCTCCATCAGCCTATTAAAATGTATGTACAAGCATATATATGCGTGAGGTAAGAGGTTGTAATAAATTGTATGTCTGCAGAAAAACTGTTTCAGAAGAAGGGACTGAGCTTTAGATTTAGCACCTAACAGTTGGGAGTCTTCATGTTTGATGAAGTCGCATTAGGTTTAGAAATTTAACAAATCTCTTCCCAAAATTAAATTATGCTTTTATAATTAGCATTCTAGCAAGGAGCAAAGGCAACTAAAATAATTAATTTTCTGTATTTCATCATGAGAGATGATTTTTCTTCACTGAATTTTTATCTAGGCTAAGGAGCTTTATTTTTAACTGACTCAGTACTTTGGGTTTACTGTGCAGATAACAGAGTTTGGTTTGTGCAGGGAGCAAAAGCATTATTCATTTTATTTTAGACATAATTTGAAAATATGGACTGTGTATTAATATAGTCTATTCATTCTAAATGACACATAAAGCAGGCTTATCTTGACTTAGCTTTTAAATAGTATAACATTGTGTGCATGCTTTCTTCGATGTCATGATATTAGTAGCATACCATATCCTTTTTCTTTACATCATCTGATGTATTTTCTTTTTTTTTTTTTTTTTTTCTTTTCCTCTCCCTAATTCATTAAGTTATGTTAAATGGTTTGGGCTGGCATTTTTTCCTCAGTTGTTCTATGCATTATTTCTCACTTTTAAAGGTTTATATGGTCAGATTCTAGACTGCTCTAATTTATTTCTCATGTGCCAAATATGGATTAGTCCTGAAAGCACATGAACTTAAAAATACTGAAAGTTTGACTAGAATTTTTGTTTTAAAACAAAGGAGGTAAGGATTGATTCTAAGCAGCTGAGGTAGTAATTTAAAAATAGCTAAATTAAAGGAAAATTAGATTTGTCTTAATTGAAAATGAGCAGAAGTACAAGGATTTTGCAGATGTTTGTAAAACATACAGATGTAAATATTTTTTCATATAGTTGTATGTAATATTTGTAGATCTTTATGCAATTCATTGAATACTGTGGGGGAAAAAAAAAGAGTTTGATCATCCTATGTACTGATCTAATTAAAATTAAATTGCAGTGAGATATCTCAAGATTCTGTAGAAATGCCAAAAATAAAATCAAAACTGCAAGGAAAATTAAGAACAGTCATTATGTGTTCCTCCTACCACAGAAATTATGTATTATATGTGATCACTAGTCAACAGACTCATAAACTTCACATACTTCCTCATTAACCCTGGAGTTATATTAGAATATGTAATATATCTTGAGATATGTGGGGCATGTTTAATTGCACTCACTCACACCTTTTAATAAGAAGAAACTTCTTAGCCATCCATTTTTATTTGTTATCAAAGTGGTAGGACTACTGAATTAATGGAGGTTAATAAAAAATCCCTAATGCCTTAGTCAAACTTTCCCAGTCCTGAAGATGAAGAATTAATTTAAGTTGTGTTTGCTATAGATACAGATAAACTTCATAAAGGGCACATTTTCATATTCCTACCTATGAATAAATTATTTTAAAGAGAACAAATGATTTAGACTGTTATCTCTGCTGGGCATTTGGGATCATGTGGGGCATAATGAGCTCTTTCTCATGCAAACTGTACACTGAGACATCCCAGTGAGAAGACAGCAAGAATTTAGGACTCAATTTCTCATGTGCTGGAAATGTGATGCTGTTATTCAGAGTGCTCCTGTATCCACATGCAAGATTCACTAAGCAGTGTTACAATGAATTTGGAGAAATTTTTTGTAGGCTATAGCTTTAATTTCCTGTTGGTACATTTTTATCAACAAGCTTTGAATGCTAGTTGACTTGATAGATAGGTTTTCTTGGATAAATGATTCCTTTGAATTATTTTAATCAAACATATTATATGAGAACAGTCAAACTTTAGTGTGTGTGAAATGTACTTCTGGGCTGCAGTTTAATCTCTCCCTGACAGCAGAGGGTGTTTTGTGGTATAACACTTCATGCTTCTGTAATGAAATCCATAAAGAGCTCCTATACCAAGTCAGACGAAAGACCTGGGTAGCCTAATTTGCACCTTTGCTAGTGGGTGGACTCAATGAAGGAAAAAAAGAGGAATGTAGAAAGCAGTCTTTCCCCCTTGTACAGTCCTTTTCTGTTTCTTTCTAGTTTTTTGCTTTTCACCTGCTGTGTGCTGGCAAAGGGCAGTTCAGGGCTATCCCTGGGCAGAAGTTACACCCAAGCTGGCCTCTCCAATGGCCACCGCAGTGCCTGTCTGCATGGATGTACCTCATCCTTTCCTGTATCCCTTGGTTATATCAAAATCCCGGTAAAACATGGTAGCAGTGGGCTCCTGTAGGCGTGCATTGGGTGAAAACACATTGCCTTTTGCCTTTAAGCACAGCTTCATAGAACACCTCCTCATTCCTGCATTGGCAGAGACAGGGAAGTGTTGGCTTTTGTGATCAGCTGGAGGACAGCGTTTATCTCTGTTATTTTTCCCTGCCTTGGTCTCAGACCCAGTAAGCAAGAAACCGAGTGTTGCTGCGGTTAATTTACTGAGGGATAACCTGCCTCACAAGGGAGTAAGGAGTCTGTCTACGTAGTTCTGTCAGCATCTGTGCTCCTGCAAAACCTGAGGGGCAAATTGCTTCATTTGTAGGGCATATGCCTGGTAAACTCTACACTGGCTTGAAAAGAGAGTATGTGAAAAACTATTTGTCATAGCAATAATTTTACAAATATTTTAGTTCAGTTTTTCAGGAATAATAGTGACACCCAAAAAACCCTGTTTCTCATTTCATCTCTTTCAGCCACCCCCAGCTCCCAAACTCTTTCTCTCTCTCACACCTTAAAAGAAACCATTTAGAAAGCAACTTTCAGTGGTATATCTGCATGCTGTTGGCCTAAGTCATGGAGGATGGGAGGTGTATGGCTCTATCTGTAGCTTCCAGTGTTTAAGCTGAGTGTGGATGCCAAAGACTTGAGTGCAAAGATTTGGGAGAGATTTCAGAAACATTAGCAAGATGAACGTCAGCTCAGAACAACTACTTTTATTGCCTCTGTTCTGAACAGAGATGTATTTTCCAGGCCCACCATCATTTTGGTTGAAGATGCACCTGAACATCCCCAGCAGAGGCTGTTGGATGAGCGAGGACACAGAGCTGGGCTTGGAGCTCTGTGTGTTTGACTCCGAACTCAATCACAGGCTGTTTGAGCTGAAGTACCTCCTTATGAAGGAATGGTGTTTTTTCCCTGTTTACACTCCTGGGTGTTTTCACCTTTACCCTAGAGTAATGGGTTAGAGTGAACTAGTAACAGGAACAGCTATGGGATGTGATTTAGTTCAGCACAAAGACCTGCAAATTTACGTGGCTATAAAATGTTCCTCTTCGTTACAAAGTGGTAAATATCCTGCTGGTAGCTAGTGGTGTTGAGCTTCATCGAAGTACATTAATGTTGCTCCTATTAATTGTATTTATTTCTAGAAGACAAAGGTGATATTAACATTTAAATGAAAAAAAAGATTAATTGTTATTTACTGTTCTATAGACCCATGTAAAACCACTTATTTGTTTTTCCTCATTTGGTCTGTAATTTTCTCACCCGACTTTTCTGTTATTCCATAATGCCTGCCCTTTAGACACAGACATTAACCTCAAATGCAGAGCCTTGTCAAAAATGCTTTCCAAAGTGGGAACAATTTTGTCATTTCATTAAAAAATGTGGAATTGTGTTCTGAAACATTTCTCCATTTAATCTTCACAGTTATCATCACCTTTCATCCTGAGGTATCCGTTTGTTTTCTGGCTGAATCCTTCAATGATGTGCTCCTGACATGACATGAACTTTCTATTGCCTGGCTCAGTGTTGAGTTTGGGCAGTGTTCACATCTGCTCACCCAAACTTTGTATAATACCTAATTAATAGGTTGTGTAGCCTTTCAGAAAAGGTGATAAAAAATGAAAAGAAAAAGCACCTCCAAGCAAAGATATTATAACATTACATGACAATTATCATCTTACCATTAGAAGCATCATTACCGTCTCTGCTTTGCTGAAAAATAGGAAATGTGATTCTTTGTTGTTGCTGTAATTTGCTCCCCTGTAACAAGCACTCTATTTTGAAAACATTTGAGTCAGCTTTTGATACAGAGCCTAATGTTTCCTAGTCAAAACATAAAGATGCACCTGTTTCATGTTTGGACTTAAATATGAAGCTCAGCTTGATATATTGCTTTAAACATGACAAGGAAATTAAAATACAGAAAGCTTGAAGTGTACAAAAGCTGTAGAATGAGATATTTAAGAATAAAAATATAATCTATCAGTATAACCTATGTAGATAAGTTATCCCTGGAATTGCATACACTTGAATAATACATAGAGTACACATCATACATATCTTTGCATATCTATATGATGCTGTAAATAAGACATTATCCTACACATTTTGGCTATATTTCCCTTGTGCAGAATCTGATGATTACATGTTAAATAATATAAAAGGTTAAATCAGGTTGTATAATCATCTGCACCACAAAATAATTCTACTCTACAAAATGCATTTCAAAGTCTTTTTCTTGAACAATGTAGATGAGAGGATCAGGGCTGCTCAATGCTTCTCAGTGAGTCCCCGTCATCCCGTGCAGCACATTCCACATCAAAAACAGGTTGGGGAGTCTTGTGTGGGCTTTTTTTCTTTTCAGTTTCGCTTTGAACACTTGAGGTGAAAACCTGGTCCTTTTGAAGTCGTCATCAGGAGTTAATCCAGCATGAAAATTGAGTCTACAAAGATTGGATCCCAACAGACTAGGGATTTGTGTCTCCCTCATCAGCCAGACTCTTCAGCTTTTGTAGACTGGGTATATATAACATTTTTCTAGTGCTTCTTTTCTCTCTCTCTTTCTCACTCTCTGTCTCTCTCTCCGTCTCTCTCTCCCTTCCTCCTTTCTTCTTTTCCTCCCTCCCTTCTTAATTTGATAGCTTGAGAATTTATCGTCAAAATATGGTCAACAACTTTCTTGCTACCACAAACATATATGACTAACAGGGTTTCCAGCTTATGCTTCATAGCACCCCCTAAACTCATAGATATCTAATATTGGTGGTTCCAAGGAATGTGTCCCAGATGGGTCAGTATGAGAGAATGTAGATCAAAATGTCTCATGCTGCCTGGTGGGGTGGGATCTCTCCTATAGTCTACAAATATTTCTACAAATTATTTGGGTGCTTTAGTTTCTACACTAATAAGAAGAAATCAGCCCTTTATAACATTAACGTAAAAGGATTTGTCTTCCCTTTTTCCCCTGGGAAGTGCGTACCTTTAACTGTTCTGTGTTTTCTTTGCTATGCTCTCTTTGTGTGATCCACTGCATTTGCAAACTGCATAAAAGAGTCAACATGTTTTGCTGTTTATGTTCCCTATTTTCCTTGTCTGAACACAATGACTAATGATCTCTAGAGGAAAATAAATCTTAAAAGGAAAGCAAGTACATTTAAAAGGGATATATATACAAAGACAAGATCATAAAATTTATCACAAGCTCCTAATTATGATGAATGGCAGAATGTTGTTAGACTGTGTTTGTCAGCATGAGTTTGCTTGTTATTA
The DNA here is from genome assembly GCF_000699245.1 of Pterocles gutturalis. Lineage (NCBI taxonomy): Eukaryota > Metazoa > Chordata > Aves > Pterocliformes > Pteroclidae > Pterocles > Pterocles gutturalis. The sequence continues at coordinate 104,355 of NW_010115441.1, forward strand.
TAAAGTTTTAATGTAATATCAGTTTGGTGAATGATCATCTGGTATTTTCATTGTTCAAAGCGTGCTAACCACAAACAGAAACTTTTCATTGAGATGCATGCTTACAAGATACAATTAGATAGCCAGATGGCCCGGTGTAAGTGCACGCTATCATGTTGTGGTAATCAAGAGAGTATGGCCTCGGGTTTATTCTTTGTAGTGTAGGAAACAAGTTGGAGCAAACCAATGGCTGCTTTTTGCAAAGGATTAATTAAACTAGACTTCCAATTGTGCTTTAGGGGTGGTAGGTTTTAAATACCATAGAAGTAGAAGGTGATGGTGGGCTACAAAGCCTGGGATCTGATAGTTGTGGGTTTATGCTTTGCTGATAGTAATCACAGTTAATGGAGATTTGCATGCAGCTCAGGGAATATTATGCAGTAGATGGGAAAGAAACTAGTTCACTAGGTGCAGGAGTGTCTATTCTATAGGACTAATGAAAAGGAAAAAAAAAATACTCGTTTGTGTAAAAAAGGTCTGTGTGGTTTTACCTTCAATATGCTGTCATTTTGGGCAGATGAGGGGAAAAAAGCCCCAACCCCAAAGCAACAAACAAACCAAAAACCCCAGAGCTTTACCTATTGCCACACGTAGCAATAAGTAGATAGCTTGTATGGTATTAATCCCTTCAGAGAGGGCAAATCCTGCTTTCCTACCTTTATATTTCACTTACATCATTTCTTATTAATCTGTTTCCTTTGCTTGAGAAATAAGACTGGAAAGTGAAAGTTTTCCCTTTCTGACTCTCAGTCACAGCACACCCAGGACCTGGGCTTGTCATGGAACTGGTGTCTGCAGTGGTCCTAAATTGCAGCAGAAAATTTTTGTCCAACCTGATCTTTGGGACTTTTGGTGAGCAGAAGTCCAAACAGCACTCCAAAACCAGCCAACCTTTCTGAACAGTCGGTAAGAAAAACTAAACTTCAGCCAAAAATTCTACCCCCCACCCTCATGTTTGCTTAATGCAGTGCACATGTTAGCATCCCAAATGCACACCTGCTGTACTTTCTGAAAATTTAAATTTTCAGAGGGAGTAAGGGGGAATTCAGCCAGAGGAAGGGAGGGAAGGGTAAAACAGAGCTTGCATTATTTGCAGAAGATGCAAAAATCTTTCTGCAGAGGACATCAGTGAGCTCCTAGTGTTACTGGCTGTTTGGGCAACCAGCCGAGGAGACTCCAAATTTGCACAAATTTCAGTGAGTAAAGAGAGACAAGAAAAAATAGAGCATGAGGAAACTGTTACAGGAAAAAATTTGGATATTTTTTTCTTCAATTCTTGTGTTCCTTTCTTCTCCTCCCCAGCAAGGAGACAGATCATCCCTGTTTCTGAAGCTGTAGCAGGGAAGAATAGCAGCACAACCATAAACACAGGATTTCTTTGATTGGGGAATCATGTCATATCATGAGAGATAATTTTTTCAATGAAAAATATCTCAAACTCTTACTAAACCTATGGTTGTCAAAATAGGCCCACAAGAGCACAATTTGGACGGAAAATAATGAGAAATTTGACAGGAAGCACACACAAATCTTATTGCCACTGAAGATGCTCTTGGTATTGTCAGCCTTGAAACATCTGTGCTTGGTTATATTGAAACAAGCTCTTTTCCTCTCTCGTTTTTGCAGTGTGTTTGTTAATTATTATAGTGAATATTAACTTTGTGTGTTCATCGTCTACTCTTGTGGTTTATTTTTCCTAACTGCAATTTCATCTGATTATTGCTGCTTCAGTTCTGCTTCCCATGATGCCAGGTACTCATTAGCTGTCAATATTTCTTTCTAAAGTGAAACTGTCAATGTATTTTATTTACAAGTTTTACCTTAGTGAATAAATATTTCCTAATAAAAATATGTTTGTTTATGGGAGATAGCATTAACAGTGCCAATGTGATTAGGAAATTTTCTTTTTTTTCCTGCACCAAACACCATAATTTTTCTGTTGTAAAGCCTACTTATAAAAAGGATTCATGTTTGTTAATAAGCCTACTTTACATAATAGTATAATTTTCTAGTACCACAAGTTGGATAGTATTCAAAATACAAGTATATCCATATCACCAAAAAAACAAAGGAAAGCAACCCTCCTTTCACAAAATTCTTCTCATGAATCCATATTACATCTACTCATAGAAAAAAAAAATCTAGACAAAAAATGCACTAAACACCCCCAAGCTAACCAAACACACAAACAAACAGCAACTGGGGTCACTGAAAATGTAACTGACTTCCTATGTGGCATGTTTTCTTTAATAAAGATTATATCTTCTTTTTAGTGATATAATAATACAGAGAATGATAAATATTTTCTTGCTAAGAATTTGTTTGAATGCAGCATTACTTTTGGTAATGATCGTAGGATTTTCAGGAAAAGGAAGCCAGAAAAGCTGGTGGAAAAAGTTATTTTTACAGTGATGGAAAAAACTGTTGAATGCACAGTAAAAATCCACATTCCTCCAGATGTTTTACAAACTGATCTTCATTTAAATTTATTGTGGTGAATCTTCTTTATAAAGACCACACAGGCTATATTTATATAACACTTGGCAGTTTTACTTTTTTTTTTTTTTTTTTTTTTTGTAATGTACAAAATAGTACTTGCAGTGATAGGAATGGTGAAATATTCTCTAATCAATTTGCAAACTCTAGAGCCACCTATTTAGTAAAATAATTTCATGCCATCACAGAAATTCTTTTTCAGGAATTTTGAGCATTAACAAGCATAGGCTTTAAATGGCCAGTTTAAGAGGTAGCTGCTATTTAAAAGTATTCAATAACATGAAAAACCACTGCAACACAGTCACAGAAAGAGTGGATGGAGGAACATACAGCAACATAGAGTGCCATATATGGAAATTATTTCTTGTCTTTCAGGTCCCAAACACCTCCATTTTTCTCCTTTCCCACATGGAAATTTGTATTTGTTTGAGTACAAATGGTACTGTGATTTTTTTTTCATCCTCCATTTGTTGTATCTTCAAGCAACTGTTCTGGATGGAAAAGCCAGAAGGCAAAGACGTGTGGTCACCAGAGGAGATCTGTGAGGACATTGAGAAGGTAATGTATGCGTCCTGGCAAATTTCTATTAAATCCCTATCAGTCTGCTGTCTCTTTTCAGTCTCATGCCTCTAGCATCTTAAAGGCCTTTCTTCCTAAGTCTATCAGAAAGCCACACAGGCCCTTTCTTAACAGGAAAACAGCACAAGGTTAACCTTGCTCTTCTTCCTCTGCTTGCCCTACTTGTCTTTGCTGTTTGATGCAAGACATCAGTGAAGTAAAATGACATGGTACGTCCTATCTAGACTGTTCAAGTGACTAAAGCCTTGGTAAAGAACCTCTCCTTCCTTTAAATCACTGATTTCATGAATGGACATGAAAGCTGAGGCTTCTAAGGGGCATGAGGAAAATGTGCACCTTCTTCACAGACCTATGGGACATATCTGTGAAAACTCTACTTCTGCCCATGCTTTCTAGTAGAAGAGGGTGCTGGTGACGGGCAGAGGCAAACAGCTTTTTGGCCTAGACCTTGACAAAGGAGGGGGATTCTGGCAAATTTGGTTAGATCATGCTGTATGTTAGTAAGGTAGACTATTTTCTTTACAGTACTTAAAGTTTTTATTTAATCTTATTTTATGCAGAAGTTCAGTCTGTGCTCTTTCACATCTATGAAAGGTTAATGGCAAAGGAAAGGTCATTAAAATGGAAGAAATAAAAATTATAAATAAAATATAACAAGAACAAATCTTAAAAACCAAGTAGAAAAGTTAGTGGAAAGTGAGGTGAGAAAAAGGGATGGTAAGTGTATGGAGTGTGGGGAAAAAATACCCCAAAGCTCCCCATTGCTGCTATCATACCTTGTTGCACATGGGAGTGAAGAGCAATAAAAAATTATTCTCAGAAGTGCTCAGATTTTGTTTTATTATTTTAAAACATATTCTATTGTTGTTTCTAAATAGCTGCTTACAAGGAACACTTTCCAGCTTAGGTACTTTAAATAGAATGTATTTTTTCCTTTTTGTACAGGGGCAACCTGAGAAAGGGGGAAGGAAAAATACTCTTCTGAAATGACCTGCAGTGTCAGTACTAGAATCCAGAAGACAATCAACCATGTCATCTGAGAAGCATACTATTGAAAAACCGCGGGGAAATGGTGTTGGAAAGTAGCCAGTTTTTATATAGGCTTTCAAGGTAGATGAAGCAACCACAATACAGAAGAATCAAATACTTGTAGGGTCCAAGCCTTGGACAGGAACCACCTTTTTTGTTCTGAATTTATAAAGCATCCAGCTCAGTGGAGTCTTGCTCCACCCACTGGAGCCCTTGCTGCAATGGAGACATTTGAACACTCCTCCCAGCAATGCTGTCTTCGACTTCGATTGTGCTCCTTTGAAAGGTTCAAGTCATTGGCTTACTGTTATTTGAAAGTAATTGTGTATTTAACAGATTAACTTCAGAAAACCCTGACTGCTATGAAAACTTAAGTAGGTTTTTTAGAGACTGGTGGATGGCTGCCAAAATATTTGGCATCCATGAGAGTTTTAAATTTTGTTTGATGTGTCTTTGGCAGATGATAGGCAATAGTAATGGTTGACTCAGATCCAGCAAAACTTTAAAATTAGAGTAATTGATTTGCTTCAATAATAATAAAAAATGAATGCCTTTTTTTAAACTTCTTGAGTAGTCAGGATGTCACCTGTTTCCTGGTGGATGAATACTCCCCAAACTGTTCTGTGACTGGGGGGGTCTCAATGCCAAGGGTAGATAGGCTGATTAGAGGTTTAAACTAGGAAAGGAAGGATGTCTGAGAATTGAGGGGTGACATTTGAGAACTCCTCTATCCGTGGTATAACAAGGGGTACAGCATCTGCCATAACTAATGTATATGAATCAAGAAAGAAAAGGTAAATATTAATACATGAACAACATAAAAATTGCTAATTTTTGTCACTTAAGACAATGAAATTGATTCCTGAAACTGAAAATAAATGTAAAATAAGTTAAAGCAGCCTTATAAAAACATATCTCCTTGTCTATATTTTCTTTAAATTACAATTATAAATCATAAGGAAGGCAGAATCAGAGTTAAGTGTTATTTTGACTAAACCTAATAAAAAATGCACAGTGTATGCCGTCAGCTAGCAGATAAAATTCGGAAACAACCTTAGAGTGCAAATGTTCAAGAAAGGGAGGCCAGAAAAAATTTGTGCTGTTCTTCAGTTCTAATGGGGTTTGGTGAAAACTCAAGAGTATCAGTTAAAAGGTTGCCTGATGATGTATAATTTATGGAGGGTAAAAGATCTATCTGTCTCGTAGTTAATCGACTCCAGGTTGCAAGGCTCTTGCCATACAACCGATAACTCTGCATAGACCCACTTCAGCTTTCTTGTCTATAAATTTACTGCTTCCTCTCCTGCTCAAAGAAAGGCTGGAGTTCCCTGAGGCACGTGTTTCAGCCATATGGGTTGGCCCTTCTATGTTTCAGAGTACACAAGCCAGGAGAGTAAGGGAGGGAGGAACTTCTCAGGGGGACACCGAGGAGAAAGGAAGGAGAATGAGAGGGTCAGGACCATCCTAAGATGGTTTTTTTTTTTTGAACACAACCCCATGTGTTAACTTGACCCACTGTCTTTTGGCCATACAACATCCTCAGCTGGAGACAATAAGGAAGAAATGTCAGAAAGCCACCCTTTGGGGATCTGGAAGGCTTTTAGATTGGGTCAGCCAACACCTTTGGCTACTTCTTTAGGTTTGCCATTTGGACAAAGGGAAGCCAGTTCCCATTCAAAGCTCGTGATGATGTCCTGAGGAGAACTGAAGGACCTGGGCTGGGTGAGCTGGAGTTGGACACTTCCTTGCATATCTTGTGATGTCCTCATACTGAGAAACTGTTTTGGATCAATCTCTGCCTGCAATTCAGAAAGATTGCATCTTTGATAGAGCATCTGCAACATTAAGGTATTATGTACCGTAGTTTGGTAAGCATAATAATGACTCGATTTTTTTGTATTATCTTCTAGTCTGGTATTAGATCTGGAAAGAAAAAAAGGGATCAGTTTATCATCCTACATGATTTTATCTTCATTTCCCACTTTACTCCCTCACACTTCTTTGAGGTTATTATGTACTTAATCTTAGAGCCAATAGAAACCTCTTTTATTGCTGAATCACTTCCAGTAATTTAAGAATTGACTTTAAGTAGCACCACCTATTAACAGAGGAGCATATATAACACACTTAGTGCCACTGCAGTCAGTGGAAAAGCTCCCCGTGGGTTTTTGAACAAGTTCTGTGTTTATTTTCTGTCCTGAAATTAAGTCTCTGAAAACTCAGAAATCAGTCTACTGAACCTAAGCAGGTAAGCAAGTGCATTTCATTCCCTTCTGTATAATTAGTTTACAGATGTGCAGATTTGAAAACCTGAAAACACCTTGGGTATATAACGCAGGCCATAAAATTTCACAAAGTTATTGGTGCATGAAAGTTGTCCTTAAGTGGAAACATATACATAGTGATATAAAGCCACCAAATAAAGCAAAATTCCCTGGTGACTTGGTCCTTACTGACTAGATATTCATTGACCTATTTCAAAGCAGAAGCTTGTTAATTTTACTTTGTGACCATGAAGTGTTGCAATGTTTATGAAATACTTAAAAATGTGTCAATATCCTTTACTCTGGAAAAAGTATTACAATTCTAGCAGCCTTTTCTATGAAAAGATTTAACTCCTGAATTGGTGGGTTTTATTATCTTTGAGTTATTTTGACAAGTGGATTGTTCTTAAATGGGCTGGGCTATTTTTTTTCACAGTGAGGGTAAAAGTTACACAAGGGTATTTTGAACATGACTAAAGATCTCCCTCTTATTTCTCAATTTAGAAACATGAATGTTTGCTTGTGGCATCAGACATTTGACTACTACCCATCTAAGGTGCATATTAGTCTGTGTTGGTTTTCCTATGGAGTTCAGATCCTTGGAAGCCTAGACAAGGTTGATGGTAATTTTTCTCAATGATAATCAAACTTTGATTATTCTTAGAAATTTAGCCAGAGTACACCAAACCACTAATTTATCACAAAATAATTTTATTAATGTGCAGAAGTTTAGCGAGCTTGATCTCTGCCATCACCGTTTCCGCCTTTCTCTTTTCCAAGACCCATCTTGAGTTCTATACATACTAAGTTTACAAAAAAGTTTTGGGGAGAAACACAGCTATTTATTTATAGGAAAAACACACCTATTATACACTTCTTGTTCAATTCTAAAAGGAACAGTACTATTCCCAGAATTAGATAGCATCAGCAATCTCAACACATGTTTTAATGAGAACAACTTCCAATTTTCAATTGCACCAGAAGATGGCAATAGTAATTTCTAGTAATCGATAGCAATAATAATTTAACTGAAGTCAGGGGGAGTTCATGAGGAAGGGAGTTTGCAAGATGGTTTCATATTTTTTATGGTATCTTGCATTTCTACTTTTCAGCTTCAATCAGAATTTGAGATATATGGAGTTAAAAGTATGGATTAAATATACATAATCAAGATAATTTGGGTTTATTCTGTTTTTAAAAGGACAATGAACTAGAGTATCTGTAAACTGGACTGCTTAAATCAATATTAGCTTCAGGTATACTCTGCTTTCATCACTGGTATGTCAACAATATCTCTTTGCTTTTATTTTACTCTTCCTTATTTTGAGGAAAGTCATATAACCAAAGTCTACTTCAAGGCAAATGTGAAAATCCACCTGACATACTGCAGTTATTAGAACATTTAAAACCACAGCAAATTTCAACCATTTTATCACTCTATCAAAGAGCTTGTGGAAGAATGTCTTGACATTTCAAAATTTGTTCATAAATTCTACTGCATTTGCTGTGAGTTCCTACCTCACCCCTGTTTGTGCTTAGCTGACTGTACCGTGTCCTGTCGTTGACTTACGGTCCTGATGCACAGAGACGGAGTTGTTTGCTCCCTTAAGGTTGGTATTACTGTTGGCTTGCTAAAAAGTATCACAGAGACGGAGTTGTTCGCTCCCTTAAGGTATCATTATTGGTATTACTGTTGGCTTGCTAAAAAGTATCCTAAAATCTTTGTTTTTGCTGGTAATTTCTTAATGTGGCATGCTGAGCAATCCTAAAGTGCTGAGCACATCTTTTAAAAATATATAAATATTAACTTGATCAAAACCGTAATACAGGGTGTCTTTCAACATGAAAGAGTG
>NW_010115441.1:112703-126368 GCF_000699245.1 Pterocles gutturalis
TCATCTCCACCGTTTGTTCTTGCCCAAAGCAATACCATGAAGTGAACTGAGCCGGGATCCAGCTAAGATCCAGCTGTTTCTCACGTGCCCTGAGTGCTGCAGGGGTGGGAGCAAGAGCCGAACCAGTCCCGCAGCAGGGTGGGTCAGGGACCAGTGGCCATCCCTGCACATCTTGACATAGTATTGCCCAGATAGTGTAAATGGACGAGAGATATCTTTTTCTGGAACCTTGCGGCTCCGTCTCCACCAAGGCTGCTCATGCTGAGCCCCATCACCCTTGTTCTTCCTCCTGCAAAGAGGAGGCTGATGCCTCTTTGCGACCACATTGACCCCCAAGTCCAAAAAGGCATTGCAGCTGGTGAGTCCTGTCTGCATAAAGGCACCTAACTCAAGTCTCCACATTTATTTTCTTTTATGGATGTGTCTATAATGGGGTAGATTTCAGGCAGTCCGTCGCAGGCAGGTACAAGCTGATTTGCCTTTGCTACAAGCTGACTGATGTTGTGTGAACGCAGCCAGTGGCGTGGCGAGACCATGCTACCGAGTGCAGCTGAGAGGCAGGGCACAGAGGTCTGAATTTGGGGCTGTATGTAGCTTCTGCTCAGTTGAAAGTGTGGCATCTGGGCAGATCTGAGGCTTCACTTGCTGTGCTCCGAGTGCAGGAACACCACCCTTCAGGTGGTTGGTGCAATGGGCAGGACACGGACCCATTTGGTAACAAAATCAGGTTACAGAAGAACCAGAGAGGTGAAGCAATGCAAAAGTCAGCCATGACTTTTAAAATTTAATTTAAATTACTTACAGATGTTTTGGGGAAGATTTTTTTCTAAATTATTTAACTGATGCTATAGAACTCAAGTTACTGGGAAGTACAGCTTTGATCTGGGCTATGTACGAATAGCTGGTTTCTTTGCATCAACACTTCCCTGAGCATGTCGCTAAATTACGCATTCAAAATATGTAAGCTCACAGCAGACCATAAAATAAAGATGTTTTAGAATGTACTGTGTCTTTCCACAGGGATTTCACATAATCAAAGTAAAAGTACAAGTGCTGACCCAACTATTTGACTTAAGAGTTGGGAAAGGAGAGGGAGCGCAGAGGTATCGGTGTCAGCGGGGGGTTCATAATCTGAATAAATTTTCAATGGAAACAATATGGAAAAACTCAGTACCTTAAGGGCAGAACAGCTTTACTGTATAAAACATTTTATTTGGTCTGTTATGGTTTTCTCTGCAGAACAAAAATATCTGTGTCTGCTGGCTAAATGGAAAACAGTTGGGTCATAAAAATATCAAATGGGTCTATTTAGCAGCCACTAATAATCCACACATATTTATGTAACTGTTATTTTTCTTCTGGTGCACACTGTCTGGAAATATAACCTGAGGCTTCCTTAGATCTCCTGGAAAGAATTAACATTCAGATCACCTCTGTAAAAATATATTGCTTAGAAAGGTTAATTTTTATTAAGTTCTTTGAAGGTTTTTTTATTCGTTCCTTCATAACGATCTTTGTATTAGAAGAGCTCTACTTATTCATAGCTAACACAGACATTTACATTACCAGGAAAACCCCAACATCTGCTTTCCAGTGACCATCAAACTTTAGTGAATTAGTAAATATGGAACACATTGAGAATTTGTTTTGAATGCTTGAAAATGGGAATATTTAATACCTACCTGAGCTTTTGAGCCCCAGAGAAAAAGGAAGTTGCTAATGAATTTCTGATGGTTTAGAATACTGAAATAAAGCAGCACGACCCAGCCTGCAACTTCTGAATTTCCCGATTGCTTAAAAGGAAAATTTCTTGTTCATTAAAGCCATCTAAAGTATAACTTAGAATTATTTCTGTTAATGGAGTCACAGGAAGCCTCTTCTACAAGGTGATAGATGTGTGTGTATCTTGCATGGTTCATGTGCCCTCAGAAGAAACCAAATCTTTGCTGCAATCTATCTCTAATCTTTTTGCTTAGTACTATTGTTCCCTAACAGATACAAAACTGTTATGTGACTTACAGATATGATCTTGCCTTTTGTCTAGACAAAATAATAAGCCCAACACAGCAAAATTGTGTTAGACACCCACTGACTTTATTAAGGTCAGTGACAATATTGCTTTAAATTTCAGTGGAACTAGGTTTTTTTTCTCTACAGACTTGTTTCATTTGATTTAAAATCTCTAAATGATTAATATATCTACTAAAAATAATTTGCCATATTTTTTTCTTTCTACTATCAGATTTTCTAGCCACTTGCAGTCCTTTCTAGAGAAATTGTTTCAGTGGTTGCAAGTAATCATATTCTTCATTTTTATCTGATGCTGTTTCTATAACCCTTATCTTCTGCGCAGGAGTTTGCACTCTCATTACAGGCATTTGCTCAAAGCTGTAAATTTTATAATTAGAGAATATGTGCTAGAAAACTCTAGACTGACGGATGTCTAAATTAATTTTGGGATATGAGAGAGATTTAGTCCTTAAAGAAGAAAGAAGATATGTGTCAAACTGTCACATAATTTGAAGTCCCAGAGCTATGGCAAGATGTGCACTAGCGCTTAGGCAATGTCATATGGGCCACTTATGAAAGTTGCTTGCAATGTGGTGTCAAATTCTGTAATAATACTTTTGTTTAAGTGACAAATAGATTTTAGAAATAGCATCTTGGCATCTGGATATTTCTACAATTAATAAGTATTGTCAAATTCTTCTGCTCACTAGTGTTATTTTTACCAAAAACCTTCTTATTTTAGATCTCTAAGACTGCTCATTTTGTTATGAGGCTCTGGGAAGAAATTACTTTTCTTTGGTGTTGATCAAGAAGATGGTGGTAGAGAAACAACAGTTGCTTTCATATGCCTTCATGATATTCTAATAACTCATAAAATTTATGAAGACTTTGATGCTTTTGCCTTTTTCAGTCCAAAACTTTATGAGGACTAGGGATTTTCATTTTTAGTTTCTGAGTGCAGTTGGTGAGGTGTTGTGGGAGGATTGTTGAGCTGGAGATCAAAAATGTCTTCTGTCACTTAAAATGGGGCCATATGATGCTTCTGAAAGGCAATCAGACCTGCTCTATCTGGTGTGTCCTCTGAAAGACAAAGGATCCCTTCAGAGCTGTGTCTCTTTAGAGAGAAAACGCATTCTCCCTGGCTCTTGCATGCTTTGTTCTGGCTTTTGTGATCTTCACTCTCTGTGTTCCCTGAAAAATATCACTGTTTCTGTGATTTATAGATCAAAATACATTCTCTGATGTAGCTGGAGCTTGATCCCTTAACTGCTTTGAAAACTTGAACCAAGGCTTTCAGCTGGTACAAGAACGTGCCTGGATGCCAGCAGAAGGTTTTCAGCAATCGCTTCATGTTCCTGCTAAACCCAGAGCTCTGGAAGAAGGAGGACAATCACATAGGAACCATCAGGGGCTGTGGAGTAATTTTGACTTTTAGTTTTACTTATGAATTACAAAAATGGAGCACAGAACTACAAATGCATGAATCTGTGTAGCTATGTCATCATCCAGGAGAAGCACATTTCTAAAAAAGTGTGGATGAACAAAGATATTTTTGGAAAACTTTACCATTCGAGGTATAATTTTGCATCATTTTAGTAAGACGCAGATTTTGCCATTGCTGGAGGAAAAGGTATATATCTATATATCTTTTTGATTAATTTCTTCTATCTAGCATAATTTTGGTCCTTTCTCAGTTCTTAGTTATTTTTTCCTCTATTCACAAGCTAAGAGATCCTCTGGTTTCAAGAAGGTTTAATGACTGCCTCCTATGCAAACGCAGTATGCAGTAGTGTGTTGCTGGAATGCTGCTGACAGCTGAACCACTGTGTCTCATGCCCTTTTCTCAGCCACAAGTCCACAAAAAAGGGGGTGGATAATGTGACCCATGGAACAAAAGCCTTCAGAAAGGAGGAAGAGACCCCAGGTCTCCCGGTGGTGTTGGAGAAAGTGATGGGAGGTGCATGTCACCAGTTCCTCCACTCCTGCCCCATAACTGAGCATCAGCAGTTCGCCAGAGACTACTCTGTGGGACGCACAGACGTGACCAGTCCTGTTGTCACCCTCACACTGACAGCACCTGGCATCCACCTAGGAGGATGCGGAAGAAGATGAAGGATGCAGGCAGCTGGCCAGCGAGCAGATGTACCAGCCACAGCGCAGCAGCAATGCAGAGGCACAGCAGGTGTGTTGGGCTCGAGTGCGGAAGGTAGGTTTCTGTTGTCCATGGACACAAGGTTTTTCTTCTAAGTGTACCAAAGTTGCTGCACTTCTTTGATTTGGGCTGTACTCCAAGACATTTGGATTTTTATTTGTTTTAAATTGTTGTTCCCACTTTCTAGTTATTTTTCCCAGGAACAGGAGGCTGGAGCATAACGTAAGAGCAGCGTATCACTTTCTGTTTTGAAGCTTCTGATTTTTTGTTTTGCTTTTGGTGGTTTTGCTATCAAGATGTTCTCTCTAATCAGCTGAAACAATGCTTTTATGCTTAAAAACACAAACACATTAGTTTGATTGTAACCAATGCGATTGTGGTTAGATTTCATTAGCAGAGCTCTGCCTACTTTCAGAAAAAGAGCTTAATCTTTGGATTTGAATGTAAGATTGCTATCCAGAGATATTATTTCACATTTATTATATAATTCAGTGTGCAACAAAAATTCTGATACCTTGAAGTGCACCAATATCAGTGCAGTTCGGATTAATTTTCTGTTCGTTTCCACCCACACCTCCCCCCCTCCCTAGCCTATAGTTGAGAACTGGAAAGGGATAAAATGGGGCAATTGCATTTTGTAGAAAATTACCTAGCTGATTCCATATTTACAGCCTTTATTAACCTGACAGAGAGGAGTGGAATAGTCAGCAAATCAAGCGCAGGGTTGAAAATGTCAAAGTTGTGGAGCATAGTGCCATAATTACCAAAGTACATCAGGTATTATTAGAATTTTGATAGTTCCCTCTTACGACAAGTATAGTAATGAGAACAGAAAATATACAAAATTAATTTATTTTCATGACAAAAATAGTAATGAGGTGAGATGATTACATCTAATTCTCAATCTCAAAGTTGTAATTTCCCGTCGGACTGGACCGGTAATCTTAGTAGCTTAATTAAATTAGTAGTAATCATTCCTCCTCCATTCTCCCATCTGCGCAGAAGAAGGAAAATTTAATGGAAAGGCAAGAGGATTTCCACAACAAAAGTTGCCTTCAAGTTTGCACTGAAAACAGTGATTAAGCATTTTATTAGCTACTTTTATGCTCTTGAACACTACTGGTTCAGAGCTTGTGAGTTAAAGATGCACTTTACTAAACATGTATTTACTAAACCTGTGTTGCATGGGAAAATTTCAAAGCTTTCTCTTTTCTATAAACTCTATACCAATGTCTTATTTTCATAGAATAGTAGTAAAATGGGTTTCCTGTATACTAGTATTTGAGGATGTGATCAGATAATAATGCGTGGTCTTAACATCTGTTTATATTGTGAACTTATTGGTGCAGCATAACTGAAAGGTTTTTAAAGTAACTGGCATCCCAATTAAAACTTATATTCAACAGCACTACACAAAAATCCAGAAATTAAGATTTTAATTAGTCAGTTAGTAGTTTGCACCCATATTTGATTAAATTTCTATCTTGGAATGTCCAGTAAAACTGAAGTATCTATCTATTTTCTGCAAGCAATACCTCTTAATTACAAATTAGGCCATCTCAGTGCTTTAAGCTTAGTATTTAGTGGTACCTTCTCAAGAAAGACAAAGGACACAGGGGAAATGGAGAGTTGATCCAGCTTTCTTATCAGATCTCATAAAATAGCTACAGCCAATTTATCTGTCTTTCTTGATACTTCCTTTATTTCTTTTCCTCCTTCTCTTTCTCAGGAACAAGGATGAAAAGAGAAGCCAATTTAATTCTCTCAGTGGTTTTCTGAAATGGGTGTGAAGCTATGTTCCTTACAAGTTAACTGTTAGCATCATCCCCATGGGATTCTTGCTGATCAATTTAATAATTTTTTTTTTCACTAAGTCCCTCTGCTTAACATCAACTCCCAAGTATAAACATAATTTACAAAGTCTCTTAGCTTTTCTATTAACCATTTTAATATCCTAATTATTAGATAGACTCTTATATCTCAGTTTTTTCTCTTAAATTCGGCACCTCTTAGAGCTGGAGACAGGGTTAATAGAAACAACCTCAAAAGACCAAGGTGTTCAGTCACACTGCTAAAGGAGTAGGTGGCAAAAAGTATTTAATATTATATCACCATCCACTGTGGATGTTTCTAATGAGAATTCTTTCTGACTTGTTTCAGTGCTATTAGATACATCAGCAAAAAATCTGAAAGAAAATATATGGACTTATTACTGAGAAAATGTACAAATGACACTACAGCTGATTGAACAGTAAATAATTATGAAGGTATCTCATATATATAAGCTGGTCTGATTTGCTTTCTAAGGTGTTTCTGTTGGAAAAAAAAAATGCTTTGTTTTTAAAATGGCCAAATGCAAGATTATGAGATTGAGGACAAAGACTCTAGGGCACACTTGCAAGGTGTGACATGAAATCCTGGAAACACAGCACTCAGAGAGGGACCCAGGGTCATGGCCAAGATAATAGTCAATGGTAATGTGTTATAGCCGTGGAAAGGTATGTGATCCTTGAGTAGGGAATATCAAATAAGGGTTGGTATACCTACTACAAAAGTGTTGAAGGTCTGTCCAGCCACATTTATTAGAACATCAAAAGTTGGATCATGGCATGCAGCTGCCACAGCAACCCAGCAAAGCAAACGGGGACAAATCACATCCCTGAGAATTTCAAACTGGTTGCACAAGGGGAGACTTCTACAAAACAAGGTCTCTTCAGCTACGTGTTTCTTCTTGCGGGTATACTTCCTTGAATACTGAGGGAGAAGGGCAATGCTGTCTTTTGTCCCCTTTAACTGCCTCTAAAGAGCCTCCTCTTGCGCTGCGTTTATTGCACCTGGAGACTTTCATCTGTCGTGCTACTTGCTATTTACAAAAGCTCTGCAGCAATTTGTGAATATTAGATACAGTCCGATTCCCATTGTGAAATCCAGTGCTTGGGTCGGAGCTTTACGTGTTAAATTTTCACAGCTTCAGATGATCATATAAACAAATACAACAGAAGTTGTGAGAGTACCTCAGGACTCTAATGAAAAACCAAGTACAGCTTTCACTTATCTATTAACTTTCAATTTTCCCGGCAGAAATTGTTTCTGTCCCATGACAAGGATGGGAGAAAGAGGTGAAGTCTAATCTAAGCAGATGGTTGTCAAAAACTAAATATTGATAGGACTGAAAACAACATAAACAATGAAAGCAATAAAAATTATATTTATGCATTGATGATCTCATCTCTGAGATATTACAAGGATGATTAATTTTGACAAGAATAAAAGAATGTCTTTCAGGCTGTTACTTGATTGTTGACGACTCAAGTGTGTTTCTTGGACACAAGGACAGGCTCAGTAAACTTGTAAAACAGATAAGCTGCTATTGGTTTCTATATCTGATTGTGGATGGAAATGTAAATGTTAACTCCAACTTCTTTTTCCACTTAGACACTTCTTGTTAGCCATTCTACATCCTGATTCTTGATTTGTGCTGCAAAATCATGTATTGGAACTGTCTTTTCATATTTCAAGGAGTTTCTAGATAGAGACCTGCACTAATGATTGGCTATGTAATTGGAAAGTACACAAGTTAAACAGAAAATGGAAGTGATGGAAATGTGTCTACCTGTCTTTTTAAAATAGTGTTTGATGGCCTTGCAATCTTCATCTGTGGAAATGTGTATATATTGCATTTCAATGCTCACACATGCAAGAGTAATTCCTTAATGGAATTTTTAATAAACAGATTATCCACACAAGTGGCTCTTGGTGTCACTGCAGAATGCGTTTGTGTGTTCAGGTTACAGGGTTACTCAACCTTGTACTGCAGCAGAGTTTATTTAACTGACTTAGAGAATAAAGAGGGGCTGCAACATGTGTTTCAAGTTAAGTAAGTGCCTGTGATCTGTGTTAAATTGAGGGTCTTCATTGTCTCAGATTAATAAATCATTACAGATTATATACATAGTATTATTGCATTGTATGTGGAATATATAATAAACACACATAATGTAATACTACAGTAATTATGATAATTCCAAAGTATGAACATTCTTTAAAAACAGAATTACAATAACAAATTTAATAACAAAATAATATTTTTTCCCCCCTGGATGATTTGTATCTGAATTTCTGTTTTGAAGTGTAGTGTTTTGGTGGTTTTTTTTTGTTTTGGTTTTTTTTTTTTTTTGTCTTCCATCCTTCTGGAACAATGGCGTTAAATCCACAGTCTGTTCACAGCTAGCGTTTCAATTACTAATGTTTCCTATTCAAGAAGCAAAGAGGCTTCACTTTTTACACAGAAGCATTCCTGATTTAAAGTCAGAGGTTAATTTGAGTACTGAAAATGTGTACAATGCTTTGGCAGCTTAACAGGTATTTTGAACCCTTGTAAACTAATTTATACTAGCAAGGATAAAAATTACGAGGGTTACTAATCTCCATGCTGAAATCATTAAGATAATTACCACCAACTGTTTTATTATCCAAGTATATCAAGGGAAATGTACTTGTATCCTGGAGCAATGAGTAAAAACTGACTAGGTATGTACCAATCTGTGCTTCAAACGGCAGTTGAAAAATGTGTACTGAAACTGGTGCATGTGTCTTGTAGCCTTATGTAACTTTCTCACTGGTAAACTTCAAAAGTGTAAGTATTCAGTGGAATATTCTCTCTGCAAGGAGATCTATTATTTCTCAGAATATAACCATTGCAGATCTCCTTTTGTGGTATTTTCCATTCGTTTACAATACTCCCTCTGATTTGGTTTACATCTCTTCCTCGCATCAGATGAGGCTATTTTGTGTGATTATTTTTTTTCAAGTCATAAACCCAACACTTTCAAAATCTGTTTGTAACACTTTTTTTTTTTTTTTAAAGTATTTTTAATTTGAATCTTCTAAGGAAAATGAACAAATCTTAGGGGATTCTCTTTTTTAATCAGTCCTGCCAGTAGCTTTTGCTTTCCTTCCCTTCAAGTTCAACACTAGAAATATTTCCCGTTCTCCCAACAGGAAAATGCAAATGTCTCCATGAAGTCTTATTAGGCTTCTGTAAAATTCTGAAAAGATACAAAAGTTATTTGGAAAGAACAAATACTTATACCATTTACACCACTTTTCCCAGCACAGCTCAAGCGTATAAATAGTTTCTAGACCTTTTTCTTTTATAATAAATAATGAAAAAAAGTAACATTAACTTCCCAAAATATTATTTTCTAATTTTTAACATATCAGGAAAGCCTTTAATGAATAAAATTAGGATTTCTTTTGGTAACAAGGTAAAAGATGTTAACAAGCAGTCAGCTTTTAGTTTTCAGTGTCTTTTCCATATTAAAAATAAGGTGGGGGGGAAGACTGTCAGGTGAATTTTGCTATTTTCTACTCTGAAAATTCACCTGTAATCTATGCAATATGTATAGGCCAAGACAACCAGACTGGGTGAAGTCAGCATTATGAGGAAATAAATTAGAAAAAGAGGCTGTATATGTAAACTGTATATATTTAAGAAGTGTCTGTTGGGTGTCAGATATTTGCTGTTAGTGCGTACATTCTGCGTAGATGGGCACTAGAGGACGGAGTGCAGTAGTGAAAAACAAATAATAATAAAGAAAAACTTTAAAAGGTTTAGAATAATTGGAAAACTCCAATTTTACTTGCCTGTTCATGCTCTTTGCTTACAGGAAACTGCTCTCTAGATTGGAAGGATGTGTTGCACAAATGAGCAGTGAACATATAAGTGTTTTCACCTGCTCAGTAAAGGAAAAAATGTCCTGTCTCCTTTCAGGCCAATGCCTCGGACCTGTTAGCTCCTCACCAGTGAATCACGAAAATGAAAGGCAAACGATCTGGGGGAAAACAACAAACCAAAAAAATACAAACAATGATATAATTCCTTGAGGTTTTTCTTGGTTTGGGTGAGTCAAAGCCACACTTGCACATGAGACCCAAATTTCCTCTCTTTTCATAGTCTGACCTCAGGCAGCTATGATTGTGATTTCTTCCCAGGGTGGTGTGCTATTGCTTTGCAACATGTCGGAGAGAACTTCTTAAAAAGTGCGTGTGCTTGAATAAGACGCACAATTATTTTAATGGCTATGTGTTGTGGCAAAATAGAAATACAAAAGATATCAAGGCTACCACTGTGCATCTCTTAACAGCTGAGGCACTCCAAGTCAGCCACCCACATCTGTAGAAAATGGAGACATCTACCTACAAGTTATTCTAATGCAGATCTTTTCAACACTACTGTTATTATAGTCGGAATTTTTTTTTTTCTCCCATACTTCTCCTTTGTAGCTGAGAGGACATCCTTCTCGTGGGAAGGCCCACTGTCATATTAAAAGCTCCCTCACCCCATGAAGCTGTAAAAGCCAGGATGATCACTCCAGTGAACAAAATCTTCTGTACACAATGTCGTACCCTTCACTGGTAAATTGACTTAGCTTTGTTGGCTTTAATGGCCCTATATTTGCAAAACATGTATGTCAACTGTGAATCTGGACCACTGTATTAAATTAGTTACAATGTGAGCTAACTATCTTGGGACTATGCTTATATATGATTCTGTGTAAATACACAAGGAAAACGTTTCCAGGAAACTCCCCATTTAGGCTTTTAAAGAGGACCAATTAGTCTGTATGTCATTAAAATTTCCTACTCAAAGTGTTAAGGACAAGAAAAGAAACAACCCTTAGGGCTCATGTTGGTGATGTATCTGCCACAGAGAGTCACAGGAGGTACTGTGAGGTCCTGCCTCATTGTAAAGATGTTTTTGCCTTAGTGAAGAGAGTTCAAGCTTTCATTTAGACTGAAGAAAGAACACATGATGGTCTCACAAATGTATATAATCTTATGAAGCTCAGATAGAGAGCCAAAGACCGCAACTCCCTGTAGTTCTAGAGAGGAAGAGAGAAAACAGAGGTGAGTTTTTCGGATGTGGCACCTTGTTTTCATTTCAGCTTTTTGGTTGTAAGGGATGTGTATGAGTCTAGTGCATTAGACCAATGTAGGAAACATGTGTAGTTAC
Source organism: Pterocles gutturalis (assembly GCF_000699245.1). Taxonomy (NCBI): domain Eukaryota; kingdom Metazoa; phylum Chordata; class Aves; order Pterocliformes; family Pteroclidae; genus Pterocles; species Pterocles gutturalis. Next base: position 123,881 of record NW_010115441.1, read on the forward strand.
AGAAACGTCTGCCAGATGGGAAGGGCCCAGGGGATCTGAGGTCAGAGGATAACTGATTGCTCATATGCTATCTAGTAAAATAAATAAATAATTGACATTTTAGTCTCTACAAAAGCAGTGAAAAGCACATAGGTTGCCAGTTCTGGACAGTATATAGATTCCTGAACATAGCTGTTAAGATTTTAGAGATAGTATTGAATGATCTTCCTATTAACAAATAGGCTATTGGATGCTGCCTAATTTCAACTGTTGCATACAAGTCAGAAATTATAAGAAAATCAAAGCAGTATGGATTTTTATACAGCAATACATTAACTTTCTGGAAAAAAATATTATCTTTTTGAATTACGTGACAACTGGGAAATTTCTCAGTTCTTACAGGATGCTTATGAAGCCTAGGTGAAAAAAGGGAACAACAAATGTTTTATGGAGAAACATTCTAGTCAAACGGAGATTGAAATAAATCCTATGCAAGCCAGATGACCGTTACAGACCTTACAAACAATTAAAAGCCATCATGTTAAAAGTAACCTCTGTGTCATTCTGGACAGTGTGGAAAACCCCGGACATGCCACAACTCACACTGTACATTGCAAGAGCTGGGCTGTGATTTAAGGCTTCCAAGAGCAGTTAGCAGTCATCAGTGAAGAACAATGTCTTGACAGAAAGTTACTGAATCAAATTGGAAGTTCAGATCTTCCTGTGCTTTCTTTTTCAATTTTGTTTGGATTTTCTGCACAGTAAAACTGAAATATGTTTGTATGGATTTTTTTTAGATTTTACCTAATATCTGACAGCCAAGTGATCAGGGTTTGGGGGAATAAATTTGCCAGATTCCTATGAGTTGTTCAGACAAGATTTCCATAATCTGGTGGGACTTCTAAGTTCTCAGCTGTGCAGAACATTGTACAGCAAGGGAAGGTTCATGAAAAATACAGCATTTGATTCCCCAAATCCTAGCTTTCCTTATGCTGGTATTGAATAGGAAAACAGGACAGTACTCATTTTCTTTCAGTCAGAATCCTAGTTGGGTTTGCATGTACAGAAAACACTTTACCTTCACACCAAACTGTGTTTATACTCACAGTTTACCTTACACTGAGAAACTGGCAGTAATGTGTATGTTCCTGAATGGCCTCACAGTGCCGCAACGTAACTAATGCTCTTTGCTTCTTGAAGACTTCAGTGTCAGAAATCTGTGGCTGCTCTTAGCTCAGATCTTCTAAGAAGCCACAGTGCTCACAATGCTCAAACCATGCAACTGTGGTGCACGTTCTGCGTACAATTCAGAGATGAAATATATATCATCTCTGCTTCCCTCCCGTGTCTGAAAATATTTTGCCCCGGCAACTCCTGCTGGGGTGACTCATCTGTATCACAGAATACAAGAGCATTCCGTCGTGATGCCCAGGGTTTTTTTAAGCATATGTCATATTATTTCTGTCCTTGAAATTTGCGGAAAGAAAAGATTGCTGATCCAGTTCACATCATGCAAATGGCTAAATATCCTGTTGCCTATGATTCAGAAGCACGCTTTTTACTGAAGACACACTGCTACACGCTACTGGTAACTGCAGGTTATAATTATTTATGTAATTCTGGTGGCTTATGGGAAAACTGGATGAATAACAATTTAAGTATGTTGTCAACCAATTACTTTATGTAATTGCAATATCTTTGCGTGCTAAATAGCTAGGTAGTGACATACCCAATTTTATAAAGAATTTACACTGCTCCTTTTGAATGTATGGTGCTTTCCATGCAGCACTATCCACAGATAACTTTAAGAAAAAAAGCATAAAAACCAGTCATATTCCTCTCCATTGTAATTGCCACCTGTCCATTTTAGCAGAAATATGGACCTCATGAGTGCTATCAAAAGATTTAGCCTGAACGTCTGCAGAATGTATTGATCTGAAATGCTTTCAAGGTACTTTCAAGTGCATATGTAATAATTGCCATGCATATATAATCTTATAAAATTCAATGGAAAAAATTCATACTAATTCCAGATGTAAAGAATCAAGTCCATGAGTAGTTCTATCAATGTCAGTGTGACTTTTAATGTAAGAAGGTAAAAATAGGTCTTCAGCCTTTCTTGCCCTTTTTGCACAAGTAAATTCAACAAGTCGTTGATGAAGACTCTGAAAAAATAAAATGTATTTCAAGGCTAAAGTGTAGGATGAGCTGTATTTCAAGGTATGTGGCAGATATTTTGACAGATGGCTGTGCAACGTTGTTAACATGTAGATTGTAATATTAAAAATGGGGGGGAGGGGGAAAGGAGGAATTTTAACCTTCAATAATTTGTTGTTCATAGTATCAGCTACCAAAGTGTGAGAGTTTTATACAGCCTGGTTTACAAAACAAGAAATTTTAAAAACAATTATGGAAAGTAAGCACAGTGAACTACATAAAGGCTGATTTCACATCAGCCATGAAATACTTCTATTTTGCCAAAAGTATCACAGAATCACAGAATCACAGA